>NW_010972438.1:5073890-5162730 GCF_000737465.1 Haliaeetus leucocephalus
CCCCCCGCCTTGTTTTTTTAGGAAACAAGCTACTGATAAGAGTAGAAGCCTGGACAAAAATGACTGCTTGATGTGCTAATCGCCTGAGAAGATGCAACTTCCTTTGAACTCACCAGGAAGAGAAGAACCAGGGAGGTGAGTCACGGTCCGGCAGTGCGACAGTGAATGGACGGTCTGAACACACGCCAGGACGGAGCAAACAATACGAGCTCCCATGGGGATCCAACTAAAATGTTGGGCCAAACTGGTGTAAACTGCTTGTGTTTTTGCTGCTTGGCAAGATTCTGATCTGTGCAGAAAAATCAGAAAGGTTTGGTTTGAGCATCCGTTTTATCTTGGGAGTTCCTTCTTGTCTTTCTGCTTGTAACCAACACGACCTGCATTCCTGTATTTCACAAAACCCCAAGAACCCTTGCAGTGTGCCAGGACAGATGATAACAGCCTGTTTCCACCTGGATTGTGCCGAGAGGGTCAGGGGTACTCTTCTCCCTTCACAGTTCCCTCCTTGCTCAGCATCCTTTCTGCTCGCAGGCAGCCACGTCCGATGCCGGCATCAGCCTGGACACGGTGCGCAGCTCTGGTGGTGAGAAACACGGATGCTGCTCGTGTGCTTTTTTCATCCAAAATCTACCAGAAGCCCCACAGGCTGGATGCTGGTGGGGAGGAAGGATGTGTGTGGTGTTTTGTTTTGTTTGGGTTGTTTTTATGCTGAGCTGATGGAAAGAAGGCTAAATTTGGTGCATGGTCTGTGCTGTCATCCGTGAGGATATCCTCTCAGTAATCTATATCTATTCTGGCCCTCATGTTTATCCAGTGCAGGATGGTTCCCGGTGCCTCTTTAGGAGGATGTGTTTTGGTTGTATGATGAGCAGTACACATCTAGTGCTTTCACCCGTCACTGAATTTGCCATCGGTGTGCCATAAGGGCTGTACCTCCTGCTGCTGCCTCTGTGCTCCTTGTTGGATGCAACTCACCTAAGAATACGCTTGGCTGAGTGACGGGAGGGGAAAAAAATCAGCAGAAAGGGACGTATGGTGTATAGCAGGAACAAGGACACGTTGGGGACCTACAGGTGTTTTCCAGCCCCTGGCAGGGGCAAGGAGCCCTTTGGGGCTGGAGGAGGGGGCTGACAAGGGACTTGCTTGGCAGAGCTCTCCAGCTTGACGGGGACCTGCGCTGGTCTGGGCTCTGCTGCTTCGCTGTGCGTACCGCTCTGTTTCAAAGCTGTGTTTAACGTTCATGCTGTGCTCTCAAGTTAGCCACGTCTGACTGAAGATACTCCTTAGAAGTCCATATTAAGCAACACTAAAAGCTGAAATGGGCTGCTCAGGCATGTAGTGTGACAGATTTTTCTGACCATGCGTAGCATAACGTACAGCAGAAAAAAAAGTCACAGCACTCACTCTGAGCGAGTTTTGTGCCGTGAGCGATAGGGACAGTACGGCTGAGATGAGCTTGTGCAGACACCGACCTGCAGCTGCTCTATGTGAATGTGAAAACTTCCATTAACCCCTCCCGATTGCCTTGTATCAGTGGAAGATTCAAGGCTCATGCCATCCCTTATACCTGGCGAATCTAAATGAGGAACTGGAAGAAATGGTATGGTTAGATACTAAATTATGGGTTAGAGAGGTTAATTTACAGATCCTTTTATTCCTTGTAGCTAGTTAATTGCTGATTATCTTATTTGTAGTTATTTTGAACTTATTTTGGTCAAAGTGACACAAGCTCTTCCTACAGATTCTGCCTTCCTCTAGGTAATGGTCAAGCGCATGACAGCGCATACTTGCGTAAATGCAATTTAAGTTTAGAATATCGTTGGTGACGTAGGTGGTGGATTTTTTAAAAATATACAGTGGAGGAAAGTCTTTTTTTCTTAAAGAACTCAAGCGCACAAACAAAATGATGTCATTTCAGAGCAGCAATGCTTTTTCAGGGCTGCTTGTTACAGTCAAATCTTGCTCAAGCATTGGTGGGGGGAGTTTGGGAGCTGGGCACCTGGAAAAGGCATTGGCGCAGAGACCAGCTGAGATAAGTGAGAAATTGTGAGGTGTTGGTTTTGGCAGGGCTAGCCTGTGCTTTGCAGGGCTCTTCAGAGCCTGTATTTCCATTTTATTTTGGGGGGCCTGTCACTGGGTGAATACCTTAAACCCGGAGATACCGTTTCACGTGCAGCCTGTTGTCAGGGCTACAAAGAGTTGCAGATGTGCCTGCGTGAGAAATTCTCGGTAAACAACCAGAGGTTTTAGGTGGAGGGTTTTAGGAGTGTCACATCCCGTTATTGTCACCTTCTGCCGGTGCGGTTGTGCAGGTATCGCCCTGTCAGCTATTGCTGGCTGGAGCAGGGGTGATTTATAGTAAGCGGGTGACCAAGCCAGCTTCACGTGCACTGCCTTTCGGCACAGCACCCATCTCTGCAGCGCTGGGGTCAGCAGCAAATGCAGATTTCGTACGCGGTTGCAGCCCCTCGTGTGCCACAACGGTGTCCGGAGGGCTCCAGCGAGGAGAGGCATCGGCCGGTGTCGCGGCTCCCTGCCCACGCTGCACCGGCCACCCTTCCACGCCAGCATACACCGGCGGGCTTGGCAATACGGGGTGTCCGACCTGATTTGATCTTCTGCCTCCTGCCAAAGGGCCCCTTCCCCCTTCACATGCCGTGCTGAATCCCACGTTTAGCTCTTTGCTTTCTCAGCCTTTCAGCGTAGAAGTGGTAACATCTGGTGAAGCACCAAAAGGGGAATAGCACTTGTAGGAGATCATCAGGAAAAAGATGAAACTCCGGGTCTACCAAGTAGGAGCCTGCAGCTAATTCCCTTATTTCAAATGGTGTTTTCTGAGTAGGTGATAATCAGTGGGCCTTTACCATTTAATTAAAGGGCTTTGTAAAGCAAATGATGTGGAGAATATGCAGCCTGGGAGAGCAGTGGGTAGGAGATGCTCGTTGGTGTCCATGTGGTTTTAATCCAGGCTGACAGTCTGCCTTGGTGGGAGTAAGTGGGGGAGGAAAGTCCACTCCTGGGAAACAACCTGGGCCCTTTCTCCAGCTGGTTTGGGGAGGGGGAAGGTAGGGTTTGGAAGGTGAAAAGTGCCTAAGACAATGCCGTCATCACTTAACTGGGAAAGATTCAGCCTGTACTGGAGAAGCTAACTGTGGTTGTGCTGCTACTACCAGTACAGTGGGAAGCAAGGTTCTGTCATCTTCAAATATTAATGTGTGACCTCCAGATGACGCTTCAGAAATGTACACTGATGCTCTTCATGTTTCTTTAAAATCCACGGGAGCTCTGCCACTACCTTCTATAAGATTGCTGATTTAAGAACTTTTCAGCAGTAACACTGCAAAATGAAAAAAAAAAATTCTTGTTAAAGCTGTAACTATTGCAAGAATTGAACTTGGTTTTGTGGAGGCTTCTTTAGTGACTCTTATCCTTCTGCATTTGAAAAACTTAACACTGATTAATTCTGAGCTTGCTTTCCATAGTGCCCGTTACCATTTCTGCAGTGTCTCTCCAAAGAGACTTGGCCCCTTGGGTTAAGAGTCTTCCTTGGTATAATTTTTATTCTTTAGACTTCCAACATCCCTACTAACCTTTTATCTGGTAAATGGTCTAGGTCCAGAGATGAAATCGAGAAAAGGAGAGCCTACATACAGGAAGATAGACCTTTGTAAGAGGAAAGCTTTATCTCCCAGGGCAGAACCACATTATCTAGCTTCAATCTTCAGTCCATGTTTGGGACCTAGGTGAATATAGCAGCTCTAGTAATTAGTGTGTACTAGACAAGGAGGATCATTTGACACTAAGCTTTTACATTAAGATTGCAGGAAGCATGCCTGGACTCTCAGCATGGATGTGATCAGATCCATACGAGGACAGGGATATCAAATTCCTCAGCTCCCCGCAAAAATGTTGTGATTAATCACGCTGAGTTGCAATTAGACCAAATAAAAGCAGCATGTTAAAGAAGCTAAGAAGGAGGTGATGTGAATGTTATTAACGAGCAGGAGTTTTTAGCTTTGTAGTGTTTTTCAGCAGAGCTTGCTTGAAATGTGTCAAACAAATAGAACCGAGATAAATGTAAAATCAGCTGGCTGCATATTACCCATGAGGATTTGAAATGAGTGTTGGGGAGAGGAAGAAAGATCATAATTACCCAGAGGAATAAGGCTAAATCTATGGAGTGAAATAGTTATTAATGTTAATTGTGGCCATCTTTGCACAGACGTGGAAGGTGATGCCATGTGAGGTTTTGCATGCGTACTGTACCGGAGGATGATTGATGGGCACTTACATCCTCCTTAAAGGAGATGGGTCTGTCAGACCCCTTCCAAATGTGCATCCCTGGTAGCAGGGAGGTGTACAGGGATGTAGGAAATGAGGAGAGGGGGAACCCTGAGCCATTAGTACAGCACCATATTTGCAAAAAACATGCCAAACTTATTTTTTCCTGTATTCATCTGCTCTTCCAAAGCTTTTCCATCAGCAGAATGATACATCGCTGATTATGATCTACTGTAGCTTAATTAAGCCATTGTACAACACCTTTTCTGAGACTTCCTTAAACTTTGACAGCAATGCTTAATCTGACTTTCTCTCCCTCTTCTTCCATTGGTTATAATCCTTGTATTGCATGGGTTTTATGTTGGTTCTTTCCAGCATGTTTTATGGCTATACAGCTTTCCTTATCTGTTTTTGTGCTGTGTGCTCA
The DNA here is from genome assembly GCF_000737465.1 of Haliaeetus leucocephalus. NCBI lineage: Eukaryota > Metazoa > Chordata > Aves > Accipitriformes > Accipitridae > Haliaeetus > Haliaeetus leucocephalus. Next base: position 5,078,599 of record NW_010972438.1, read on the forward strand.
CAGAGATTTATGGGCTGAAGTATTAGATGCAGAGCAGGAAAGGGGGAAACAGAGCTAAAGCCATTCAAATCCTGGAATACAAGCATTGAAGGAATTAAGTCTCTTAAAAAAAAAAAAAAGAGAGGAAAACCTGAACTACAACATGTATGTGAAATCCCTGGGCTCTGGCTTCTGAAAAAGAGCAGGTTGGTACTGCCATCCATGTCCTGTGGTTCAGGCTGAAGACATTAAAAGACTGACAGTAGGGGACTATGCAAGAGCTGCTCACTGCCTGCTGGCAGTTACTGGCTTTACATGCGCTTGCAGAGTTGGGGTTTGAAGGGTGCAATTAAGAATTTAAAATGTGAACTCCTGCACAGCACAGACTGCAGGAGCTGATGCGCCTGATGATACCCACACTATGGCGGTTGGTTGAAGAGCCTGTTGTGGCCCTCGCCACTGTGCAGCAGTGATCTGTCAGCAAGTGCTACCCTGCCTCTTGGCCTTAGGGTGGGAGAAGCAGAGAGGCTGCAAAGACCTGTCGTTCCACGAGCACCATGCACCACGGCTGGCCATCTCCCCTCTGTGCTGTCCAGTGCCTCCATGCCGTAGAGCCAAGGTGGGCTACTGGTCCCCGGAGCCCTCCTCCCTTGTTAAGGCATCTCCAGCTGCTGGGACAGTCAGGTGTTGCAGATGGATAAGTTGGATTTTGGAGGGGGTGTTACTGCTGTGGGTGAGTTGGTGCGAAAAACTGAAGGGGCTGTTTCTGCGGGCCCAGTCTTATCCCCTCGCGTTGGGTTTCACCAGGCTGAAGCCCCATCCTAGACAAAAGGTTTAGGTTTAACCTGTCTCATGCACTGGTATGGCATACTGCTGGCTGGCAAAAGTAATCACCTCTGACTGGGCACTTGCAGAGGAGCAAACCCACTCCGGTCTGTGAGGACGAGCGGTGCCGCTGCCCTGCCCCGACTGCCTCGGCCGTTGTTCAGCGCTGGCCCTCAGGAAACTCCTTGCCTGCTTTTACATCCCCTTTGCTTCAGCCACGTGAGTGGCTTCCTCCTGCTTCCTCGGCCTCAAGGTCAGGTCGGCTTTTCTTGGTCTAATGGGGTTTTTGTCATATTTATTAGGTGTTTGTGTATATCTTACCACTCAGCCTTTGAAGCTGTTCTGTCCTGTACCTGAGTCTAGTTCATTCGTCTGCATGGTTATGGGTTGATTTGAATATTATGCGAGTCTGAATGGTGTAGTTATTAATTTAGGCTTTGGGGTTTTTTTTATAGGGCTTTAAAAATAAACTCAGATATTGCAGAACATTGAGGTAAGCAAGAGCTGAATATGCCAGCTCATGATGCCTTCCCAGCCAGGCTGAGTTGGTGAAAGTATTTTAACTACAAAGAACAAGTCACCTGCACTGGTCTCTTGCCTCCAAGCTATAAAGCCTGGCTTTCAGTTTCTAGCTGAAGCAGACCAACACTTCCCATCCTCTTTATCCCAGTTATTCAAAACTCTTGCAAGTCCTCACTACTCGGCATTTTGTTGCAGTGATGGTATCCTGCTGATCCGAGCCACTGCTGCTCTTCGTGTCCCCTGACATAGTCCATGATGTGCTCTGGTTTTTATCTCTGTGATGGGACTGACTTTTACGAAACCTGTCAAGTGTCCTGATGCCTGCTTACCAATGTTTCCTCCTTATGCTTGGGTGCAGCCACTTACCTGCTTAAATACCTCCAAAATGCTCATTTTAGGTAAAACAATGTTAATCTAGAGCAGATGCCTCAGTGCATCTCAGAGAAAATTGCTCGTGACTGTAGACCTGTCATCGCTCCGCTCGCAGGCGCGTTTTCGCTTGCTCATGTGGTGACCACCTGTAGCTGGTGGTAACATGCCAAGGACTTCCACCTCCAAAGTCCAACCTCTGTCTTTGTTCTCCACCTTGTGAGATTTCTTCCTGTGCTGTGGACACCATACAGACCCATCTCCCCACATTTCTTTGTCTGAATGCCAGTGTAAACCTGACTCCTTTCTGTCTAAGAAACATGTTATGACAAGGTTTTGTCAGCCATGTCTGCAGTAACATTTGCTGGCTCCCTTACTGACTTTCATCTAAAAAGACTTGATCTACAGCATGTTGGCTGGCCTGTCTCTCAACCCTCCCCAGCCTGAAGAAGCGTGTAATTTCTTGTGTGGTCCTTAGCTTTAACCCTCTTCCTTAAAGTTCAGCTTCTGAAATGGTCCTTCCTTGCCAGTGCAGCTCTGAGGATTGCTGGCATATGTGAGATTTCACCCAGTGTCAAGGAACAGCCTTCAATGAAGGTGGGAAGCAACACGGTGCCCAATGTAATAGCATGGGTATTGCTTTTCAAAAGATGCAGGTAGGAGTTTAGGCCCTCCGGGGCCAGAAACAAATGAGAGACGTTGAGAGCTGCTTTTTACAAAAAGAGTTGGCTTTTATTTATTCTTGTAGTTGCTGTAAGTCAAGGGAAAGGCTTTGCTTTAAGTTTCTAATCAATATATTGGTTTTCTGTGCTGCCCTGTGCAGACCCGTAAGGAGAGAGGTAAGCTCTCTCCCTGCTACGCTGCTCAGCTCTCTGTACTGACAGCTCTGCTGCCTCAGCAACGATTAGATTCTTTCATGAAGAAATCAAAGAAAGTAGGCTTTATATGGAAACACCTCTTCCCACTGTCACGTCAACATACATCAAATTTAGGGGGAAAATTGGACGTAAAAAAGATGTCTGAGGACTGTAAGGGACTATTCTGGTGGATCCTCCATGTCAGGGTTAGGGTTTTGTCTTGTATGAATGCCTGCGATGCGTTTGAGTGTGGTGTGTCTCTCCTGGAAATCACCTGCAGATAAAACTCTTGGCCACCCGTGGCTTTTGCCCTAAAGGAGCTCTGTCCATCTGCAACAAGCTGCATCCAACGCCAAGAAGAGAGAGAGCAGGTTTGCAGCTGAGCCCCGTCTGGAGGCTGTGCGGGCACTGCCTGGCGAGGAGGGGGGACTGAGCAGTCTGGCTGCATTGAACAGAAAACGCAAGATGGAGAGACCACCACTGGCACCTTCACACGTTCAAATCTGGTTATCTGCCTTACGGCTGAGCTTGGGATTTAGCTGGGTGCAGCTGGTTTAATTCACGTCTGTTAAACCAGCCTGTACTCTCAGTTATGCTTTTGCCAGCTTGGTGCTTTATGTGGATGATGTGGTTTGCAATTCAGGGTATTTATTTCGTATGCTAAGCATAAATACCAGAGCGTCCCAACATCTCGGGCAAAGGCTAATATGAAGAGATGTGGGTAGATGCTGTTTTCTTAGGTGTTTCTTTCTTTCTCCTGGCTGGCCTGGGAGTTAGAGCGGGAAGTCTAAGAAAAGCTGAGCTTTTGCCGTGGAAGCAGAAGTGTGAGGCTGTCCCAGCCCCGTGTCCAGCAGGACCTGGGGGAACTTTAAAGGAGCCCATGAAAGGCAGCTAATTGAAGCAAGCCTATTGTTGGGAATCCAGTATCCCATGGCCTGTGCCTCTACTGGGAAAATTGTAAGTGCCCACAAAATCAAGAGAAGGTCAAACCCCACCTGTAAGCTGCATAACTTTGTTCTTCTAAATTGACAAGTGATAAATTTGGCTCCCTCGGCCAAGCTAGCGTGGATTTGAGATGTGTTCAGAGTCACCTTTACCCAAAGAAACACTGGTACTCTCGTTTTGGGCAGAACCTTGTGTCACACCCTCCTCTGCAGCCCTCTGATGCAGTGCCCCATCCACGCCTGCGATCCCTTAGTGACAGGTACCATCTGCACAATGAACGCAGCTCCTCTGCTAGGAAGTGTCAAATGAGATTTCAATGCATTGAAGAAAAAGTGCAACTGGAAATGAAGTTAGAAGGACTTTCTACCCAGGAAGGAAGCTCTGCCGGAGCTCTCTGCGGTTGGGTTACCTCCCCAGCTCTGAGCTGCTGCACTTTGTTAGCACTGCTCTCCAACCCTCTCCTCTGCACTAATTTGCAGCCCTGTTGGCTACATCTTTGCACAAACGATCTCATGTGGTCAGAGATCCCACAGCAGCCTTGATTTTCCTCTGACCCATCCATCATATGGGAGGAATTTAAGATAGTTCAAGTGGAGTTTGTTTATTTATTCTGCGCCTTGGCCATCAGAGACTGCTAGTGCTGTGGTGTGAATTGCAGTAAAATAAATAAATGTACTAATTACTGCTGCTTTACATTGGAAATGATTCTTACTTATGAAAACATCTCAATAGGTGTAGAAAGGAGATGCATAAGGGCCGGACCAGGCAACACAACTGTCTATCTTAATGAACCATTAACACAGGCCTGTTAAAAAAACCCACACTGACCCAGACGAAGTTCTCATGTTGCCTTCAGTGTGCTTTGGGTAAAGCTCATGATGTTCATCTTATTACAAGCACAGGAGTGTTGGTGAAATAGTGTGTATAGAAATGGAGGAAAAGCAAAGCGAGGCAGAGGTAAATCAAGTTTATGCTGTGAAGGAATTCACACCCGCTAGAATTGTATGCACGGCTGTAACCACGTTCTGCTGCAGCGTGTGAGCCAAAAAATTGACACAAAAAGAAATGATGAGGGGGAAATGCTAATCACCATCTTTCCTTTCATATAAATGTGTTAATGGTTTAGTAAGCGTTTCCAAAAATGTGTGTGTGGGATTAAAATAGAAACCACGGCCAAGTTTAAAATGAGCTCTTGGATGGGGAACAGACAGTAGTGTATATCCTGGTTATACCATTCTCTCCCATGCACTGGGAAACGTGCAGATGCACGACCAGGACAGCAAGATGGAGATGGCAAAGTGTTTGTGTCGGGAGCTTTCTGTTAGCTGTTTGGGGAGCTCGGTCATCCCGGTATGTGGGAACGGTGTTCCACATAAGCAAAAAGTACCACGTACCAAAGCATGCAAGGGTTGCCATGGAAATCAGGAGTTGTTACCGAGAAAGCAGGAAAAACATGAATGATCTGAAAAACCATGGATTGTTATAGCTTCCTACCCTCTGCTATGCAAAAATCCACCCCAGCTTGTTTAATTCCTTGCTGGCAAGATGTTTGTGCTGCAGCTGCACAGAAAAGCAGGTATACAGTTGTACGTGCATTTATGGGGTGCATGTTACCCCCTCTCTTCATTGCAGATACTGGCTTTGGCCCGCTGGCTGGTTCAGAGGAGCTGTGAACTGTAACTGGGACGTGGAAATTAGCTGGGAAGCCCCTGATACAAGTCAGAGCAGGGTGTGACAAACCCTAGGCAGCAAAATTCCCAAATTATTCATGAGTAGCCCATCTCAAATGCTTTTTTTAGATCTATTTTGAGGGAACAGAGTGAACCAGGAGGCAGGGGCAGAAAGCTGGGGATGGTCTCTATAAGCCACCAGCGGCTGGTAGAGAATGTCCCCAATGCAAAGCCTGGGGGCTGGGAGGGGGGATGCAGCATGCCACAGCATCTGGGGGAGCCGCTCCTCTTCCCACCACCCGCAGCATTTGGGGCCCCACACCCATGGCAAGCGGGAAATACTGAGGAATTGGCTCCAGAACAGATCAGATGGAAGCTGTGCTTAAATGGCTGTAATGATGTATGGAAGTAAAATCTTATTTTGGAACCGTAAGTTTAAATATATATAACAGTAACGAAGGCAGGAGGTCTGCATTGGAAATGCCAGCATGCTTGCTGCTTCCAAGGTTTTATTTTAAAGTCAGGATACTGGAAATGCTGTTCAGCATGTTTCTGATGAGCTGAAATGCCTCCTGGAAGTGCTAAGGCCATGTTTACTAAGAAACTGCATGGTAGGTCTTGCTGGAGGCTGTTTGGGAGCTACTGACAGCTACAGGGGTTTTATCTCCAGTATAGCTCGGTGGCCTAACTCTGTGCAATGCCACCCAAAGGACAAAGCCCCTGGCTTGCACCAAGCCTGTGATTCAGCGGAGACATACTGCGCTATAGGGAAGGAAAAGCAAATTTACATCTAATGTTGCTTCTCAAGTCTGTGCTCCTGTTGTGCATTTTATTTTGTTCTTTTTTTAAAAACAACTAACCCCGCAGCCGCCAAGGCATTATTCCTCCTGGTAGAAGAAAAAGCTAGTGTGCAATCAGAGGATTTGACGTAACCTCGCAAAGCGAGGGCAGCAGGGAAAGCTGGAGCAGAGATGCCCGAGGAGCCTGGCAGCAGGCTGTGCCCAGCCGCGGGGGTCCTGGGCAGGGGCAGAGGGTGGCAATGCTGCAAGCTGGGTCCTTGCAGCTAGCTTTGCATCCCCGAGGGACGAGCAGGCTGCTCGCTCCTGGGCGATAACGAGAGCAAAAGTTCTGGGAGAACCGACCAGACCTGCGATTTTCCCTCTGCTGGTTGCATGGGGCCAGCCCCATCTCTGGCTGTGCCCCTGGGACGGGAGCGTGTCCCAGTTTTGGTCTGTCCCAGGGGCTGTTTTGCCATCCCTTTTGGTGGATGAATCATCCCTGGTTCTGTGGGGCAGCGTGCCGGCCCCGCTCGGCACCTCGCCGCTAGTGCTGCGGCAAGAGCGCGGTGACGGCGGGTGACCTCATGCATTGGCACAGAGGTTTTGCTGGGTAGGACGCAGCTACGGGGATGGATCCAGTACTCCCACTATGCTGCTGGGATAATTTTGGTATCGGTGTGATTAACTTTCTACTGTTGGCTTCCACCTGTGAGCTTATAAACCAGAGCCGTCCATTTGCTACACATCTCAAAGCATCATCTTACAAGGAGAGAAAGAATTTTCATTTATAATCCATGAGACCTATTCAGCAATGGGCTGTTCTCCCCCTCCCACTGCCAATAGACCTCTAAGCGAACAAACAAATGTCTGGAAATACAGGCAATTTAGCTCTGAAGAGATATCATCAGTGAGGTTCAGAGGTTAATGGGCATGGAGGATTTATAACAAACCAGGCCTATAAAAAAAGAAGGAAAAAGAAAAAAGAAGGAAAAAAAAAGGAAAAAAAAGGAGAGGGTAGTAATCTAGTTGACATCTATTGTTCTTTGTATAACAGCTCATCTGTATTCTATCTGGTTGAGGGTATTACAAAGAGAATTTAAAAACACATGTGTGTGAGCGCACACACACACATCTATCTATATACATACATATATGTGCACATATAAACTGAAATATAATGAGGGAAAAAGCCCCTGTAAGTTTGAACCAACAACAGCAATCCATATATCTTTATTTGCTGCCAACATCCAAGCACTGAACTCTCAAGGAGCCTGGATCTCTGCCATCATCTGTCCGTGTCTGATCTCTTTGGTAAATACGACGGCTGCCAAGAATGAGGCAAACGAAAAGCACTCGCAGATTAGAAAGAAACACATGGCAGCCACTGACCTGCTGAAATCATAAAATACATCATGAAGTAAGAAAAGAGGGGAAACAAATCATCCTCTCAGGGACTGCCCATCTGCTCGCATAAAGCCGCAATCATTATTGCAAATAAATACATTCAGACTGGAGAAGTCTGGGAATAATTTGGGGGGGGTGGGTACCTTTTTTTCTTTGGTCTTTGGAACCCTCTGGAAATTTTTCTACATAAACAAAGTGAGATCATCGACCAGAAATAGATATCTATCAATTGTCCCCTTTTTAATTATGTAAGGAGCAAGTCTTTATTTTATAGGTACAATTAAGAAAAGAAATTACTTCTAAGACAGGATGGGGCCGTAGTGTTGGAAACGAACCCCTGTGAAAATTGCGGGTCCATGTTTTTCCAATGAAGGACGGATGTAGCAGTATTTACTTCATCTGAAAAACTCTGCAGTGCAAATACTGGCTGTGTTTTTGCTATGAAACGAAAGGATAAAGGGGGAATGACTTATATTAGATAACTTTATACGCATCTCGCTTTGCCTTTTTTTCCCTTGATGTTCCATAGGGATTTATCCAGGTATTGGATTCAATGCAAAGACTCAACTTGGGTTGTTTTGGGTTTTTTTTGTTTATTTCAGACTTACCAGATTAAATTTGACTCTTTGGAGCCTGCTAAGGGGCCTGGTGTAGTACATGGATCTTCCTAAAGCCCAGGATTCAGAAGTGAATAAGGGCTGATTCAAATGTGAGGGAGGAGAAGGCTGAAAACAGGAGCTACTTTAAGAAGTTTGTCATCTCCTTTTTTTCGTTGTTTTCTTTCCCCTTGCTCTTTTCCACCAAACCGTGCTGAAAACTTTTACTTCAAGGGTTATCCTGTATTTGATGGTACTCCATTTCTCCCTGAAACAAAGGGGTAGCTGTAAGGTATTTTGTAATTTGGGCATATTTTCCTTAATACGCAGAAGGGAAAGTTTTGTGCAGCATGCCCAGGACGGAGCTGCAGGTTGGACCGAGCCTGCCGATGCGTCTGTGAGCTGTTCCCTTCACAGGGGTCAAACCGTGTGTTCTGTGCAAGGGGGGGAAACATTCAAGGGTGGGATTTCCTATAAAGTCCCATTAGGGGAATGTGTTCTGTGCATCCCCATCTCCCATGGGAGTTACAACCGCTGCACCCGCAGTGCCTGGGGAAATCAAAAAAAATGGGTTTCACAAGTTATTTAGCCATGCATGTTGTTTCCGAAATGTGTGAGTCAGGCAAAGCAAGGTTTGAAAAACAGCAGAATGGGGAGAAAAAGGTGATAATATGGGTTTATTCCTTCCCATTTGGGTAAGCAGCTGAGCTTGCTCTCTGCGGTGCCGGTATGTCTGAGCAACCCTGGACCCAGCTGCGTGTCTGTACACACACATGTGCACAAAACCGAGAGGTGTTCAACGGCAGGGTGGTGGCAGAAGCACTTGCGTTCTGGTTGCTCTGTCCCGGGTGGTTTGGTTAACTGGTTGGTGCTTGCATGTAGGTTGTGCATCGTGTCCATATTTGTGCTGTCAGAGGAGATCTATTAAAGTCTGGGCCAGCTGCAGCCCTGCACAGTGTGCAGCTACCTTTGAGCTGCAAATCAAACTGCTCATATCACACCTGGCAGCGTGCTGGTTTCAGTAGGGGATCATTTGCTCAGAGCTGTTTAAACTAGGAAAAAAACCCAAACCAACCTGAACAGGCATTTTCATGATGCGCTACAAATCCTCACATTCACCAAACCTGCGTGCTTCTAACCTCTGCTTGATATGGCCTTTTGCCAACATAACCAAAACTCCCGAGCGTATTTTACCATTCAGTGATGCTAAAAACTTGGGGTTTAAGAGGTTACATTTTCCTGGCTGTTCAGCAGATCTCTCAAAAGCCCTTGTGAAACCTGTGCTGCTTGTCTCTGGGGCAGGACGAGGCAGGGGACCAGCCGTCTGCCCCCGAGCATCTTACAGCTCTACCCCAACCCACCCACTTCCCCCTGGAGTGGGGATGGGAAGGAGCAGGAATGAGTTTTAAGCCTTAAGGACCAAAAAACCCACAAATTCATAACCTTTCCAGTCCCATTTCGGGGCTTCAGGAGTTAAAAGAACAGCAGTTATACCAAGAGAGGCTTTGCTACAAGATGACTTAGCAGAGTCAGGAACAAAATGAGGAAAAATTCCCCAGCTCTGAGCACAGGCTGGCTCCGTGACCCCTATTTTCTGGGAAAGCCAGCAGGGTAGTTGAATCTTGTCACAACGCGCTAATGTATAGGTTCCTCCCCAATATCTGAAATTGAAGATTTCACGCCTGGTGCCAAGCAACTCTAAATGAGGGTTTTCCCATCCCTGTCGGCTGCCGTTCTTGTTACGCTGTCATGCCTTTAAAACTGCATGAAGGATCCCGGCTTTCTGCCTTCTCTGAATTTATTTTTAATATGACTCGTCTTTCCACTCTTCTGCTTTATCCCCAGATTCCTCAGGGAGTCTCTTCTGTGGGTAAATCACAACGCAGGCCACGGTGTCCCACGCTGGAGGAGGTAACCCGCTGCAGTGGGGTACCTGGCTACTCTTACTGCTTGATTATAAAACCAGGAGGTGTTTTAGCATAATCTCCTGAGTGTTTATTAGCACGTATTATTTGCCTCAGATTTATGATTATCTTTACACACTTTGCAGTTATTTTCTCATCTTGTAATTCTCTTAGCTCCTCCTAATGTTTAAGCTAACATGATGAATTACACCTTTGCTTAACTCTTTGCCTGCTGCTGGCAAGGAAAGCTGGTGCTCTCCTCCTCCTCTCCTGTCCTGCGGGACTGGAATTTCTGGCTTGTGTTTTTAGTAGATGGCTCTTTACCAGTATTTATTAGTTTGTGGTATGGCAGAAATTTAGTTTTTCTCCTTTACTTACTTCCTGCCAAAGATTTTATCCTTAGTGACAATAGGAATCTAGATATATAACATGAGCTGCAATATGTCATCTTCAGAAAATAATGATCCAGCCTATTTATCATATTCTTAGTTTCCTCTTTATGGATCCCAGGGGGGAGCTCTGTTTTGTTTTCTTTTGCTTTTTTGTCTTCATTCCAAGAACAGTGATGAAATGACATAACTTATCTTTCTTATTCCCTCAAGATCCTGCATTTGCATGCTTGCTGTGTTACAAAAGTTAAAGCTCCTCGTTCCCTCAGGGAATGTTGTCTCCCAGTTGCTCAAGCCTTCATGGGGCTGCATGCCAAACTGTGCCGCATAACACGCTTCAGCCCTTGTAAAGCCAAGGATGGGGGGTTAGAAGGTCAGGGCTCTGCTCCAGCCCCCCTTAGCTTTGCTCCTGAGGATGTTTCCCCTGGGGAGCTTATACCTCCTGGTGCCGGCTCCCACCTCGCCCCCCCCTCTGGTCCAAAATCTAGCTGAGCCAGGGACCTCAACTGGGTTAAAAGGAATCCTGCGCGATGATAAGGAGCAAGGGTTTAATTCTAGGAAGTCCCGCAGCTGGTTTCCCTCTCCTGCCTCCCCAAAACATGGTCCTGGTGCAAAAGCAGAAGTGGTGGAGGAGCGTGGGTGTACGCAGGGGCTGCGGCTGCCCCCCCAGACACAGCCCGGGGCACGGCTCCAGGTAGAGCTGCAGGAGGGTTTGCTTGGGGGACACAACCTGCTCCCCGCGCTCTCACCCGGATTTCACGCCTTACCACCCCATCCATTAACGTCACAGCAATCGTTTGCAGGTTGCTCTGTTAATCACATCACTGAAATGAGCTGAATTTAAAAGAAAAAAAAAAAAAGAGGGGAAAAAATTCTTTCTTTATTTGGTGCATAGGAACATCCTAAATGGGCTTTGCCCCAGAAGATGTTGCTGTGATGGTACCTCTGTGCTGCTCCTGAGCAGCTCTGGCAACACACCTAGAGAGGGCTTCACCGAGGGGACCCGGCACTGCAGCCGCCCCGTTACCTGCACACGCGGGGGGGCCCTGTGCGCTGGGGGGCTGGCGTTGCAGCCCTTCTTTTCCTTCTTAAGCCATGAAATTATTTAAGGCAGCTAGCCTGAATTTTCAGGTGACGCTAGGTAGTTATTCAACCATGGTCGTAAATGGAGATAAAGCGCCTGGGGACAAGCTTCTTGCTGAAAATGAAACAAATCCTATCAATGTGGGGGTCCCAGGCTTGCTAAGGAGGTGCCCCCCAGCCCAGAGCACCGCAGGCGGTGTGCTGAGGTGAGGTGAAATCGCCCAGTTCTGGCCCGAGGCAGGAATGGGATGCTGCAGCCGAATTTCATTCCGAGCAAGGTGTGAGTTGGTGCGGGCTGAGATGCACTGAGGCTGCTGCAAGGATTGCTTGAAAACCCAACCAGATCCTGTGTCTGTTCTCTCCCCCACCTCTCGCAGCCCGTTTGGATGGTTTAAGGGAAAGCTGATCCCATGCCAGATCACATGCTGATGAACCATGTTGGGCTGTTATGAAAATCATTGCATTATAAAGCATAACATTGGCAAAGGTTTTCTTCTTTAATAGTGCATCCTAGGGAAATGATATGTCTCACTTCAGCTGAAAGCGGACGCTTGTTTCGAGCCCCCAGCTATTTAAGCACGTTTCCTTTCCCATATGGTTGTAATGGGAGATGGAGGCAGGCCAGAAACATGGATCTGCGTTGTCCTCCTGTCCCGATGTGGGGCGTGAGTCGGACCCTCGCTTCATTCGGTGTTAAAGGAGGTGACCTTGCTTTGCTCGAGAGTTTAAGGCTGCTGGATTGATGCATGTCTGTACACAGAAGCACTGTGCTTTCTGTGGAAACAGAATGATTTCTTCTTAAAAAAAAAAAATAAAAAAATTTGTACCAGCTGATAGACCCCAAGATGGGTCCATGGACCACTTTAGTCTTCCAGCCATGGAGGAAAAGGCATAGCGTACTCTTTAGAAACATCTGAAGGCATAGTAAAAAAAGCACTACATCAAAGGCAGTTCAGGGAGCTTTTTGCTGATGTGGAAGTGAAGCGATGGCTGTCTCTGCTGACTAACAGGGACAAATTCAAGGCACTGCAGGGTGGGGATGGTGAGGAGCAGAGCAGAAGACTAAGAGGGCTTGGATTAACAGAGACAAAAGCCCTGAGCTCCCCTGTGCCAAAGCCAGGAGAGAACGTTCTTCTGTGCACCCTAATGTGCCTTAATAACCTCATTAAGCGTGGAGGCACTCGATAGACAAAGCGCCCTTCATTCTTTAGGAGAATTTCAAGATTTGAGGGCAAATCGAGGATTAGCAGGCCTTTCAAAGGCTTAGGGAGGTGTTTTGTGTCGCTGGGATTAAATTACATTTTTATGAAGCTATAGAAGTGGGCTCCGCTTCTGCCTCCCGGCGTATGACAGCCCTGGCTGGCGTGGGGCCGAGTCCTGCCGGCAGCATCGGTCCTCGGTCGGACACTGAGCTCAGGAGATCCCGCTCCCATGTTAGCTGGTGGTGAGCTACAGAAACCCTTTGGAGCTGGGGCGGAAAGTGTTTAACCATCCTCTGACTCCAGCCCAGCCCAAACGCAGCCTTTAGCTGCTGCATCCTGCCCATGGTGCGGTGCCCAGCCTGGGGGGTTATCCAAAACGAAGGACTTTTGCACCAAAGAGCACCAGAGATTCAGGAAACACCACCTGTGTGCTTGCAGTCCAGCAAATCCTTAGGAATCTCTTAAGAAAAAGGGCACTGATCTGTGCCAAATAATTATAGGAACCAAGCATTCTGCAACCTCACTAACCCTTTTTTTATTTCCTCTGAACTTGTTTTGCTCAGTTTGGCAGAGGATGTCCCATTTTGCTCTGGTAAGCACAGCAGAGAGACCAGCTCACTCTAGGAACAACTCTTAGGAGAAGTTCATCACTCTAAAAAGCAAATTAGGCTCATGCTGGCCAGTACTGTGTCTGTAGAGGATGCTGCTGGCACGATGCAGTCCTGATGGGAAAACACTGTAATAAAAGCAATAACAATGATGCAAGAAGACAGATTAGCTCCCTTGGGTGTGTACGAAATACCCTGTCTGGGGACAGGGCATAGCTGTCATCGTGGCAATTGTTCTCTGTATTTTAAGCTGTATGGTTTAATGTTGTATTTATAATTCTGTTTTGCTATAGTTAAAAGCAGGTTAGAGGTGCACCCAGGGATGGGTTGGTAGAGCTTTTCCTGCCCTGAGGGAGGGTGATAGATTAGCTGACCTAACAGTGCCTCTATGTGTGTATATTTTTATATATATATATATGTGTGTGTATTTATATATATGTATATTTAAAAAAGCAGATAGACACACACACATATATATATATAAGTGCTCTGTTTGCTACTCTCCGACCGCTTTCCATGTGCTTTGACCAAGTGCCATGCTATTTCTAGCAAAGTGGAGCATGAGACCAATAGAACAAACTGCAATTTCCTTTCGCAAACGTTTACAGAAGCAGGAACCAGGCTGAGCTTCTCGATGCAAGAGAATAGAAGCCCCATGTAAGGAGGGGAGGGAAGGGACCTGCCTTACAGCTGTACGGAGCCCCCATGGTGGGGAGGAGACTACGGGGCAGAGGCTGGCGCTGGCCCTTTGGGCTGTGTGGGCTTTGCAATGGTATAAAAGACCGTTTTTGAAAAATCACAGCTCATTCACATTAGGGCTTTGGTCAGGTGTTAAAATCCTTAATATAGACCATCTTGTGCATCTGCGTACCCGCTCTGGGTTTGCCTGCGTGGACCACCTGTCTCTTTAGATCTAACTTTATTCTTTGCTTACATTTTCCTAAATGCCTTGGGCAAACAAATGTAATTCTCTTAATGAAAAATGCATATATTTTTGTTAAATGGATCTTGCTGTCACTGTGTTGCTGCTTTTCCCTCAGTCAGGGCTTGCTAACAGGCTGGGCTCCACACATGTGCCGAATCTATCATCTGTCACGAGTGTGCACCGAGGCATGTAAGGATCCGAGCACTAACTCTATTTCCTAGCAACCGGAGGAAACCATCACACACACCACTATTTTTCCTCTGTCAGCAGGATTGCTCCAATTTATGTAACCTACAAAATGTGTGTTATCACCACAATAAACCATATATTCTGAGGCGTTATTTACGGCCAGATAAACACAGAGATGTAGCCCCGCAGCCCTGGTGTCTGTTATGTCCTTGCTTGGGACCTCAGTTGGTTGGAAACCCCATAGAAATGTCGTTAAGTGCTTCTTTACAGTGGCACTAACTGCTTAATTATTGAGGAAGATAGCAAATGGTGTGTTGCATGCCAGAGTATTAAAAAATAGCTAAAAGCAAGTGCTACTGAAGCTGTAGGTTTTCATTTACAGGCTGTGAAGAAGCAATTGTACCTCTGAATAGCCAGGTGGGATATGTCTGAAAGGGCTGCTGGTAACCATTAGCTCTCAAAAATAAGAGAGGTGGAAGTATGGAGGGGTAAATTCATCTTGGGGAATGTCTGATGGAAGCAAGGTTTGTTGGTGGCCAGCCCCGCCGCCGGGTACCCGTGCTGCGATGAGGCTGAAGGACAGGGGCATCGCTCCACTCGAGGCTTCTGCAAGAAATCGGTGTTTGTCTCCTGCAGAAAATGGTCGCTTGGGGAATCTGTCCCTCACAGTGTCCTTGGTCCCAGTGTCCCGTCCTGCTGGGTGGCCCCTCTGCGTTGCTGGAGTCAGCGGAGGTCTGGGTAGGAGCAGGGTACCACCTGCCAGTTGCAGGATGCTGATCCAATTAACTTTTCTGGAAGAAAAAGGGCTTCTGGCTCTCTGGCGCATTTGCAAATCACAAGAAGCAAATGATTCAATCAACAGATGAATATCAAGCAACCTTAGTGAGCGGCTTCTGCATCATGAGCCCGTTTAACAGCAGATTGAGCTGCAGATTAGTGAGACATTAGAGCACAGTGTGATGCATCACAGCGTAAATGGGAAGGCTGAAATCAGCACAAGTTTCCTGGAGAGCTGCTTTATTTTCCTGTAATGCCAAGCCCATTATAGTCCAAAGGTTCTTAAATAACTCTTCTTGCAATAGATAATAATACCGACTATGGAAGAAAATTAAGGAATACAAAAGGAGGTAAAGCTGTGATGAAGGAAACACTGTTTGCAGAGAGTTCAATGGAGTGGGAAAGCTGTGCAGCAGGAGAGTGCTTAGAAATTCATATGGGCTCATTATGTGAACGTTGCAATGGTCTAATCCGGAGCTGGGGTGTCCCACGGGACCCCTGCTCAGATTAAACACCCTCGCGACGCTTTACCCTTCCTCCCAGTGTGAGGACATGCACCTGGCACAGCTGAATCCCTCTCCGGCCTCCACAGCAACTGTGATAATGATGATGTAGCGGGAGTGAGTATCACATCAATTTTAGGTCTGAGACTAGCAGACGAGCCAGCAGTGCCAGCCTGACCCTCAGCGATGCGTGTGCCGGCTGCAGCCGGCGCGAGTGCATTTGAATTTTGACAGTGATGCAAAAGCTACTCGAGCTGTGAGTGTGATGGATGTATCACCTTCGGGATGCATAAAGGCATCCATTGCGTCAGTTAAACAAGAGCGTGGTGGGCTGTGGAGTTTTTGTTTGCTCATTTGTTAGCTATTCAACTCGAAATAGTGGAGCCTATTTACACATGTAGCTTATTATTTGAAAGTAGGCAGCATGATGCATAATGCAGCCTCCCAGTTAGAGCAGAGCATCATGATAATGATAAACAAGCCTGGGAATGTAAGGTAATGCTTATTTTTCTTGGCTGAAGCTGCTCCCTATTGAGATAGCGCTTTTGCCAGCTGAAAGAGAAGCAAAGTGCAGAAACAAACAAGAATAGGTGTTGACACACTTCCCTGGCATGCTGCTAGGGTTTGAGGGGACTGCTTACCCCGCTGTCCCTGCTGCTGCTGGTTTCACCGTGCTGGCTGTGACCACCCCGTAAGCAAGGTGTGCACCAAAGCCTGCACCAAATTCAAACAGCTAGTGCTCTAAGTTGAAGTTCTGGCAGGTCTCTGAAGCCTGAACTTCACTTTCTGTGGCGGTGAGCAGCCCTCGCCCTCCCCTTACGGCTGCCCTAAAGGTGGTCCCTTGCCCAGTGCCGGCGTGAGTGTGCGAGGGGCTGCGTGGCGACCCAGGCGGGGGAAGCGAGCCGCTTAAAAATAACCACCCGAGAACAAAAAAAAAAACACCCACGGGGTTATTTTTAGCTTGCAGCAGTTCCCGGTGTGATTCACCATGTGGCCTGTGTACAGCTGAATCAGCCCCATCGAGGACGTGGCGCAGGGAAAGGGGAGAGGGATGGATGATGGGGACAGTGCGGGGGCTGCTAAAGTCCCCCCTGGCCCCTTCAAGAAGTCCCAGTCCAATGAACCCTTTTAGCTGGAGCTGCAATACACCAGGATCTCAGCAGCAAGGCTGGTGTAAGAAATCCCCTTTTTTTCCTGTTCTTCTTGCCTATTAGCTGTGGGCGCTTGCACTGATGCCAGGGCTAGGAGCGAGGAGGGTTGAGTGGCCACAGCAGCCCCGGGCTGAGCCCCATGCCACGACACAGGATCCCAGTGTGTCTCCCAGTGTTTCTGCTGGATATCTGGCATACCGAGCCAGCGTGGATTAATCAGTCTCTGCTAACCGAGGTCTCTGAGAGATGGAGAACAAGAGCGGGAGCGATTCGGCAGCACAACCTGGGCAGGGCTGGGTACGACAGCTCGGTGCTGGCACCCCTGCGAGAGCCAGAGCCTGTGTACATCGCCTGGGGTGTTTAACATTAAACCTGTGCCTGTGCAAATGGGGGAATCGCCGCCTGTCCAGCCAAATTGCAGTCTTGTCTTGCCACAGTTAGAGCCGAAATGTGGCTGGGGCATAGCTGAGCCTTGGTGGTCTTGTGCTGTGGTGTTAGGGGTTTGCTCGGCTGCTGACGGCGGGGGGGGGAAGTAAATTGCTCTCATCATCGTAAGGAAGCTGGGGCCACCCTCCCCTTTCACCAGGCTGTGCAAGCTGGGTGTTAAACCAACGTAAAGCTAGCAGGTTTCTGGGGTGAACCGTCCCTTTCTACTTCTATTGCCACCTCAAAGTCTTCTGCCCTTCCCATGCTGTCAGTTCTTACCCTTTCCCGGGTGGGAGCCCCATGCCTGTCTTCCTCCAGCTCCGATCGCAGCCTTCGGTTCTCCCTGCAATTCCTGTCCAGCCCGACCGCTGCCTGCCAGCTCCCCGGAGCACAGAGCTGCTTGCAGTCCAAGCCTTCCCCAGCAGCACGAGCCCAGTCCTGTTTGCCTGCCCAAGGATTTGCATTCATTTCCCTCCCACGAGTTTTGGTCCCTGCAGGAATCTCCTGTGCTCACTGCTGGAGCTAGAATTGGTCCAAGCTCCAGCCAGGGACATATCAACCTCACAGCTTTAGCAAAGCCCTCTCCATCACGCTGCCAGTGTTAGGATCCCCCATATATTCATGATTAGGATCTGGCCTTGAAACTTCAGATAGTGCTAAATTTTGTGACACTGATTCTCATGGATTCTGAGCATCCTTTATTTCTGAGGATCACCCTTACCCTTTCCAGCACTAACTCCCCAGCACCTGATCCCTGTGTTGTCCTCACACCTTTCACCCCTGCACAAACACCTTCCCCTAGTCAGACTAAGGCAGAAAGCATGATTTAAATTGGTCTAGACGACTGCAGCCGTGTCCAGAATGGGCAGCAGAGAAACCTGGTGAGAATCAACCCTGTGTCCAGGCAGGGCCTGGCGCGGGAGGGAGGAGAGTCATTATCTGAGCAGATACAAATTGGGCAGCTTCATAGGTCAGGCAGGAACCAGATGGAAACCATCAGCAGGAGAAACCTTGGCTCAGGTGGTTTGGCTGGCTAGAACGGCCCCGTGGCTGGAGGAGAAGGGCAGAGAGCAGCTCTTGGGGTCCTGCCAGCCAAAACTCATTTCCCCGTGGATGGTGTGGATGCCTCTGCTCATACTATGGGTGACGGTGGTGAGGAGTGGGTGTAAAGAAACTTTGGGCAGGGTGCTCAGACCCTGGTGTCGGAGAGGGTGGCTGTGACAGAAAGTACCTCTTTGTCCTCGTGCAAACCTTGCTCTTTGGACTAAAAATGCGTTCAGTGTCAGGTCTTCGCTAACCCCTTTCCTTTAAACACACTCCAGGATGTTTTGTGGAGTTTCTGCATCTCCTCTTAATCCTTCAGCCCCCTGCTACTAAATTAAGAGACTGCTTTGGCAAAACATATTTTGTAAGTGCTCTGGGGTGGTTTGGTGTTTTTTTGGAGGCTTGCTTTAGTTCTCCTTACAAAGCCCAGGTGCCTGACGAAAGCCGAGGGGCTCCTCTGCGCCCGCAGCATTTTCTGCTCCATGCTGTTTCAGGCTAAGCGATTTCAGCGTGTAACAGCATTACCGGAGCTTTGGGGTTGTTGAAACAGTTGCAGCAAATTAAACTTTCTCTGGGGCCGTAAGAGCATGTGTGCGCTTGGAGCGAGCGTGGGATCTGCCACCCTCTCGGGCTGCTTTCCAGCCCCTTGGAGCTCGCGGTTGTTGGACCGATTCCCTGAAGGATTCATTTACCTTTACTTACAGCTCAGCCGCTTGCTTCCCCCCAAGCTTTTGTAGACGAGGCTGGGTTGCTCTTAGTGCACAGGCTGCTGCGGGCAGGGGGGGTCCCTCTCCCACCTGCTTTTGTTTGCACCTCTTTTATTTTGGCTGAATTCCCCTTTCAGCTGGCTGCCATACAAGCGGGGCAGACCCGGCCCTCAGCCAGTGATTTACACACAGTGATTCTGGGGACAATCATATTTTAAACGCAGCTGAGAAAGCTGGCTTTTGCAAAGAGCCAAGAAATAACACAGAGCAGCTCCGGAGCATGCTGCAACCCCACCTGTGGCAGGCTGCACTTGTGCTTCTGGGACAAAGTTTTGCAAACAGCCCGTTTCTTATAGAAGATATGACTTTATGCTTTAATTGCATCCCCTCCCATGAGCACGGTATAATCCGGATTCCCCAAGGACTTTTGCAAGCTCTTCCAAGGAGGAAAGGCTCAGCGAGGCAGAGTTTGCTGCAAGCACCACATATATTTTGAAGTGTTTCCATCTTGCGCTGATACCCATCTGTGTATTTCTGTATAAGCATCTTCAGTTCTAAGCTCTGATGTGCTAAAATATGTCCTAGACAGTTTTGTGATGAGACACGGCCCTCCTAGATATGCATGTTAATGATCGGCTGACTGCCCAAATTGCTGCAGTATGTGTAACCTGGGTGTAGAATAAAGTCACCCCCAAGTACTGTCAGTACGGGACAGCTAAGCTGCTCTTCCCATCTGGGCAGGACATGCTAATGCAAAAAATACTCTTTTTTTTGCATTTTTTTTCCCAATATGATCTTTTCAAAGAAAGCCTGCATTCATTATCTTTTATTCAGGACTCTATTTTACTAATTCCAGGTGACCAATGTACATGAGAGTTGTTACTTTAGAAAAAGAATCCCTGCAGTCCTAATGCGTCGTAGGTAGGTGGCTGGGATTTACTCACCCCCCCTGCCAGGGCCGCTCCAGGCTGCTGCCCCTTCCCTCCCAGCCTTACATGAGAGCAGCAGGAGGGGGATAGGAAATAAGGATCAGATCAGCACCTTTGATATTTACCTCCTCAGGAAAGGCTTTGCCCAATATCTCAAATGATCCAGCAATGTGAGTAAAAGCATTCAGGTTCAATCCATTTCCAATCAGGTATCATGGGCCAGAGCCCAGATCTCTGAGGATATTTAGGGGCCTGAGCGCTCTGGACTGGATCTGGGTCCAGGTTTCCAACCCATGGTGCTTAAATTTAATTAGGAAAAACCACTAGTTCTTAAAAGTGAAATTAATTTCTGTGCAATACGTGGTCTCTACAATACCTGCATCCCTCACACTGCTCCTACCCAGATTATCAATGCTACACAGGTGCCACACAGACTTTCTGGATCTGAGCATCTGTCAAAAGCTGTTTGTCATTAGTTCCTGATGCTGTCTGCCCTCTGCTAAGCCTAAAGGGTTTCAGCGGTGTTTTAACATGACACTTGTTCCTAGCTGCGTAAGGGAGACATGGAGCACGGTGCAGGATGAGGCTGGGTGCTCCGTTTGTGAAGGGTTGGAGCTGATGCTGTGCTACCAGCTTGGGGCAGCCTCAGCACATCCAGGATTCTCTTACAGGTGCCTCTTGGGAACAATCAGCCTCCACCATCTTCCTAGTTATGGGTATTTTCCCTTGTTCCCCACTAATTTCAGAAATGGGTTGTTTATAAACAAGTTCTGTATCCCTGCCTAGCTCAGGAGATGTAATTTAAATAGCTGATATGGTCCTCATTGCACTGTAAGCTGGAGAGCTTTTCTTCACGCTCTGCCCCAGATGGGAGTGTGCTGGTGGCTGGTACCCGAGATGGAGATGGATGTGAATTTAAGATCAAAAGCAGAGACCATCCCAGGCAGTAGCTGTATGTAGCAACTCCATTTTACCTTGATCTGCTCTGGACCCTCAAAGAACAGGGGCAAACTGCAGCCTGCTCTGGGGTGTAATCTGGGATTTCACTGAACAAATCTGCTCAAGGCTTCGAACAGTGCGTGTCTGTGCGCGAGACATGAGCTGAAATCCTCGGGCGATTCATGGGCTCATCCTGCGCATCAGTGAGTTCTCCGGCAGAGGCACGATGATTCCCGGTGGTTCTTTCCAAACCCGACTTGTTAGTCTTGCCCCAGCGTCTCTGCGGTTTTGCTGCTGTTGTTGCCGTTATTAACAAGTGGCCTGTGAAACACTGGGAGGCAAATCAATATTTTGGTGGAGTTGGGTTGAGAAACCCTTCTTTATTTCCATGGTAACTACTCCCACTGTTTCAGGAGGCTCATTTCCCAGACAGCGGATCTGTCGACCTCGCTGTGCCAGGAGGGATGACAGGGCAGGTGGAGATGAGTGTCGGTGCCCTGCGGATGTCCTCGCTGTATTTGGAGGTAATGGTCCTGTCTGTCCCCGCCGGCACGCGGTCCGGTGCGACCCCCCCGGAGATGGAGCCGTGCCGGGAGGTGGTGGTGGCTGGCACCAGTCGCCCTCCCTGTGAGCACCTCTGGCTGCTCAGCATCAGACCTGGCAGCTGGGAAATCTCTGCCGCTGAAGGCTTTTGCTAACAGTTTAAGCAGAAATGATGCAGTGCAGGCAGTCGTGCCCTGCAGCGGCTCTCCAACGCCTTCCTACGGCTCTTCCTATGGGTTTGGGGAAAGGCTGTTGCTGGTCGACCCCATCCTCTTCTGCTGAAGCCTCTTAGCCAGGAGACTCCGGCTGATGGTGGATACGCTCAGGAAGGATACACATAATCGTGTTTTATGCCCTTCCCTCTGAAGGCTCACCAAAGCGTATTAGTTTACATGGGCTTCATAGGCAATTTGCTGGCAAATGAAGTGCGGCCACCTCTTGGGTGGACCTGAACATCTCTGAGCTGGGAGTGAAAAATAATAAAGCTGGTGGGTGAGAGTGCAAGTGAAGCTGGATGTGGAAGGGAGCCGAGACACGGGGCAAGAGCATCTTTCTGCCGAGAGCAGCACCTCTCCTCCGGCTGCTGCGCTGTACATTGGGCCACGGTCGAATTTGAGGGGAAAATAATGAACTTGCTTTTTTAACCGCCATGATGTTTCCCTTGATTGCTTAACCTCTCTATTTACCTCCCTGCCTCCAGGGTAATTACCTGGTAATTGGGAGGACCTTACTCCCCATCCAGACCTTCTCTCACCCCAGCCCACAAGCCAGGGGAAAGTGGGCATGTGGGGAGGGTACGGAACCTGGCGCTGGGGCACCCATCTTGCTGGGTGGGTCCGTGCTGTTTCTGGCCTCTACGTGGGAAAGCTGAACAAATATGAGGGCTTTAAGTTTGGAGGTCCTTGATAAATGTAGGAAAAAATAGGATTAGCTTGATGAAATCCAAACAGATAATTTTTCAGCTGAGAAGAACAAAAAAATTAGTCTGGTATCAAATCAAAGGTTTCATTTGACTCAAAACAAGGTTTTTCCTTACTTTCAATCTTAATTTACCTTTCCATTAAAGGCTTTTTAAATTCAGCTTCATCATAAACCACAATTTAATTTAGAAATAAGCAATTTAATTTTTATAGAGACTCTCAGAAATTTCAGATCTGATTGTCAGAAACCCTGCCACAAGGGAGGGTTTTCTGTTCTCAGGCCAGCAGACCGCTGTGCTCATCCATTAACTTCCTCTGTAACAGAGTCCGTCGTCTTTTCACTTCTTGCTGCGTTCATAGCTCTGCCCAAAGTAACGATATTAACAGCAAAAAGGTTTGGTTCTGGATCTGAGCATGATCCCGCAACCAGGGAGCGTGCAAGCTCAAGGCTCTCGTCCCTGCTCCTTGGGGACCATTCCTTGCCTACAACGGACCTGAGCCCAGGCGTAATGCACATACCAACAGCTGCATGATGCTTTAAATGCATGATGCTTTTAATAATGCGTAGATGGAAATTTTCTGCTTTTAATAACAACAAGAAAGGTGGGAGTCACAAGGCCATGACAGAGACTGGTGATTTGCAAAATTGCACACAACCTTTTGAAGCAAGTGACCCCATAAAAGTATCCCAGGCCAAAGTCAGTTTGATTTTACTCAAGATTTGCTTAAACATAAATAAATTCACAAAAGACACCTTTGGGCTGCAGTCTGCTTTTAACTGGGCTTGGTGTTTGTTGCTACTCCAGTCCTTTTCTAGAAAGAGCGCCCTAAACTTTAATGGTCAGGCGGTCTGTTTTCATAAAGAAAATAGTGTCAGTGAAGGGTGTGAGGAATAAGCTCATGAAGTGCTTCTGTGCATACACCTGTGCAACATCACCTTTGCAGCAACTTAAAATTTCCTGCTATCTACCTGCCAGGGGAGCAGTACCTTGTCCTGGGATGCTTCGCTCAGGATCTCCAGCTCTTTCCCAGGAAGCTTTAAATAAATAGCTTTAAATAAGTAAGATTTAAATCAGTAGGGTTGAGATAGGAGTGTTGTCTTCCCTTCTCCCCTGCAAGTCTGCTCGTGCCCCAAGGCATCAGCCTGCTGGGAGCTCTGTGCCTGTCTGCAGCACTCCACCAAGCCACCACCAAAAGACACAGGACGGGCTTTGACGCTGCATTTGATCTGCACGTGAGGCTTTCTGTTTTCATGGGGAAAATCTGTCTATTCTAATTTCCTGTCAGCGGGTAAACCGTGCTTGTCAAACCTCGTTAGGAAAAAGACCATTCCTGGGAGCTGGATTTGCTGTAGCTGCGTATCGGTCACCCGAAAGGAAGCCTGCAGCCCTTGCCGAGTGTTGGCACTTGTACTTCAATTTCCAGGTCATACCCAACAAATCGCTCCTCATTCATAAAAGGTGAAGAAGATGATCCTACAGGCAGTAAGCCTGGCTGTATGATGGTGTTATTTCGCTACACTCGCATTGCTCTCAGTCAAGGTCAGGTCTGCAGCTAGTTTATAGCTCAGCAGAAGCCGCGGAAGATCAAGGCTTTTCAGAAACGACAGCGAGGACTCTGCTGCGGCACCCACGTGCTGTGCGAGTACCTGGGCAGCGATGGGCTGGTTAACCTGGCGATGGCACGAGAACCTGGTCCTCGAGGTCAGTAGCAATAGGCTCAGTGGAACGCTGCCATTAGAAAACACACAATTCCCTTAAAAAGTTACTATGAATGTTCTCCAGGTGTACTTGCGTGCAGGTTCTCTGCAGCGCAGTCTGCACCGAGGACCAGCAAAATGCTGCTAAAGCGAGCGCTGCTGCAGCACTCGCTGGTGTCGGTCTTGTTCGTAGGCGCTGACCCCTCTCCCTGCAGCAGTCCTGGGCTTTTAGTCACCGTACGCGTGCAATTCTGCGGTCGTGGGTCATACTGTCCAGGTGCAGCTGTGGCTTGGACAAAAATAATGCAATAGTGGAAGGAAAGCTGTAACTAGAGCTTATGAGATACTCTTGCCTGCATCAGGGAAGGAAGAGTAAGTGTTTCCAATTATTTGTGCTTTTACCTGTTTTCCCCATTCCTAAAACTTCCTGCTGGGAATCCAGAGCAGAGCTGCACTGGTTCATGTCAGCTATAGGGCATTAAGGGATCACTGAGAAAAAAAGCTAAAGATATTTACAAATAAAGTTCCCTGTTAAATAAGTTACTTGTAGCTAATACAGCCAGAGTAACAACCCACTCCGATGGTATCTTCTCTGAGACTGCTTCCGTCTGGTTAGGCCAGGATAACGTGCTTTTGTCAGCCTGGTATCATCTTTCCGGGTTTGCTCCATTAATTGTTATAATTAATGCTTATTTTACTCAAAGTGTCAAATTGCTTCACTATGAAGCAAAGGAGAAGCACTTCACTCTAGAAAACACGACAATATATTTAATTGGTATTGAGTTGCAGCTGCTGCTAATGGATTTTAAAAGTACAATAATCAAAAGGCAATGGGCATAACATGACATGGAGATAAAATGTTCTGACATATTATTATCTGGTGACCTGCCCTGACATATCTTACTGCTGCGACTGTTTGTGTCATGCAATAATACAGAAACAAAATTAATAATTCAAGCAAAATAACCACAAAGCAATAATAATAATTTTGGAAAGAAATTCAGTAGCTCTTCTGATTTCAGTTGTCAAAAGCCATTTTAGTTCTTGTCTCGACACCAGCAGCTCAGGTCAGCCCAGCAGAAGTTGTTCCTTGGCTGTTTCTCCTCTCCTACATCACATGAGATCCTCTCCCCGTCATGCTTGGCATTGCAATTGCTTGATGGATTGTGTAATCTCCGTTATCCAGGGCCGAGCCTGGCAGGGTGAGCTGCTGCATTGCCGAGGGGACTGTCCCCTCCTCTGAAGGCGTGGGAAGGGGTGGCCGTTCCTGGGAGCACCGACCTCCAGCACGTCGGGCACAGCCTGATGCAAAGCTTGGAGGAAGGCCAGGAAGCCAATTTTTCAGACCTGTTTTCTGCCATCAGTTAATTTGGCAAATGCCAGGCTGGGTTTATTCTAGTGGTAGAAGCAGAAACGAATAAGAAAATCCTCTTGCTGTTCGCGTGCCAGCGTGTCCTGGAGTTCTTTCTTTCGAGCCTGGAATTATTATCCAATGTTTAATGTTTTAATAGCTTAATTTGCTATCTTGAAGAAAAAAAAAAAGAATATTTTTACGCTGGTTTTAATCCTTTGTTTTATCTTACCCCACTGGCACAAACTCCCCGTGCATGGGGTGCAAAAGCTAAGATGTCCTCAGTGCGACTGGTTTTATCACAGCCCCCGCTGAGTCGGGGCATTATTCCCATCGCAGAAAGGAGCCGGCAGTGCACCTCGCGCCATATGGATCTTGGCACCCATGTGCTTCCTCTGCTATAGGAGAAGTGGTGGCCACACCGATCAAGGTCCCTTTTGCTCCTGTGCCGCAGTCAAAGCGTGAGGGTTTCCATCGCCTTTGCTCGCCTGGCTCGTCAGAGGGCAGCGACTCCTGGAAAAGTCCTGGAAATCAGATGCTACAGAGCAAAACCCTTTTTATCGCCAGCGTGAGTCTGTGCAGGCAGCTGGCCCAGCCAAATGCTTGCAGGCAGGAGCAGGCAGGGTGTTGGAGGGTGCTGACCCCCAAAAGTGGCCGAGGTGGGTGCAGGTGAGCACCCAGCTCGTGGTGCAAAGCCAGGGTGCCCCAAAAACCCCATTGTGTGGAAACTAGCTCTGCCATTTAGCCAGCCAGCTAATTTCTTCTTGTTGCTTAGCCTCTTTCAGGCTTTTATTGTAATCCTCTCTGGTGGGTTAACCATCACCCGACAGGGTTTTATGAACCCTTCCATCTTCCCTCCAAAACCATAAACTTATTGTATTTTCTGGTGGGGGAGAAACCTGGTAAATGGATCACCTTGTCACACACAAGCCACATCCTTTCAACAGGCGCCGTCATTTTTCCACGATACCCTTTGCCGCGATTCGGCTCATGCTTGAATACTTTGCTGAATATGATGGACTTAAACATGTGCTAAGTGCTTTGCTGAACTGGGTCTTTCTCCTGATTTATGCCAGGGTAGATTAAAATAGAATCAGCCCCTTAAGTAGTCTGTGCCACGTGTTGTCAGCACGCCGAGATACTGCGTCTGCGCTTGCGTTTTAATTAAAGGTTCCACCTATTTACATGGAGTCAATCAATCTCGGCACAAAAATGTCTTTGCAGTTGATTAGCACCGTTCTGCAGACAAATGGCATTAAGCACAAATGGCTTTTTGGAGAAGTAATTCATCTGCGTGGAAATGAAAAATACAATTATTTTAACCAATGCCGTCGTGTAATCAATCATGACCGGCTCAGTGCCGGGCACTCCGTGTGCTCCACATGCATGCAGGGATGTGCAGGCTTTTTTGGCTCTGAGTCGTGATGCCGGTGTTGGCAGTGATGTGGTGGGTACCCGAAGGGCCGCGACCACCTCCCCAAACCCACCACCCAGCTTTACCCAGGCCGAGCAGGCTTCCTGAGCTGGGGCTGGAGTTCAGAGCTGGGCTCGAGCCCCTGCAATGGCATTAATTAGATCATACGAAGAGCAGAAATGAGCAGAACATGGCTTCACTGATAGATTTTTAGTGGGCTCAAGGCTAATGGGCGTTTTAATGGGAAAACGCAGCATTCCAACGTGTTGGAACAGCAATAAGGGAGTCTATGGGCCATCATTAATATACTCCTGGTGATTAAAATCACTCTTCCCTCAGACCCGCGTCTCTCAACATGCTCAAGGCATTTATTAGTGGTCCATTATATGCCCACTTCTATCTTACTGCTTAATTTGAACACTAATTAACATCATCACGCCTTCTAAAACACAAATGGCACTTGGTAGTATTTCATTATCTCTAGGCTCTGTAAGCAGCGAGAGCCGAGCTTACCCGAAAAACCACCTCTGTGGGCTCATGGGGCCGGCAATGGGAGAGTTTCACCTCCATGTCCCATCTCCCAGGTTTCATGGTTATGGGGAAAGTTGGTGGGAAGCAGAACGATGACTTCATTTCCCGAAATGCTGGGGCAGTAGCCAGCAGGACTGCTTAGACGTCTAAACACTCGCTTAATTATCTCACTGAACTGGGGCCCAGGGCTTGGGTTTGCTGCTGCTATGAACTCTGCTTGCTTTCGCCAGCTAGCCTGAAGCAGGGGGAAGGCAGAGCTAACCCAAAATGGAAAGGCTTACTGGTTCCAGCTTTCCCCTGTGCATTGCGCTGCCTTCTCAGGAAGGATAGAGTTCAATCAGCCTTTGAAAGTCAGTGAGGGTTTTTTTTTTTCCCCCTAAATGTCTTAAAATATATCTCCTCTGCTGCAGTTCAAGCCCTGCCTCCTTCCCAGCAGTAGGGAAAATGAACGCCATCCCTTTCTGAAGCAGCCTTTTATGGATCTGGGGACTTTTACCATCTCTTCCCCAAGGCTTTTCCTCTCTCTAAACTGAATTGTGATCATTCTTTCTGCACGTCCCTGTGGGCTGAGTACTGTGCTCCATCTCCTTGTTCCCCTGCATCTCAGCTCCTCCTGCTCCTTCCCACCTTGGGTACTGCAAGGTCCTCACTGGTGTCACGCCTGACAAAAGCTCCTATTGGAATATTGGCGCTTTTTTTCCTGATTTTTTCCCAAAAGCAGGGCATTCCTGCCTTGTGTTATAATTCCCAGGTCCTCTTCTGCAAGGCTGCTGCCTAAGCACTCATTTTGCACCTTGTATTTTTAAAGGTAGTTATGCTTAGTTAAGTGCTATAGCTGCTCATGCTGCTGGACTGCTGCCTGCTTTTTTTCATACTGCTTCTCCACTTCTGCTACTGAACTCTTCTTGGGGATCATTTGAGCCTCTCTGTAGTCTAATAACTTCTATTATTAGTCTTTCGAAACAGCAATATAGAAGACACCCATTTTGATAGAGTCCCCAATAGTTTGCATATTGAATATGAGCAAAAGCAGTAGAGGGAAAACCTCTCTAATGGGGAGGGAATAGTCTGCTCCCTCATGCTTCCAGCCTTTGCACGAGTTTTCCTTCTCAGAAATGCATTTGTCGCCACCTCCTTGGCATTGCTCTAACTGAGAAGCGGGAGGGGGCTGTGTGAGCGGGGGTCCCACCGTGCCCCAGCGGAGACGGAGGCTTTGCAGACAGCTAAAATGACAGCACAAAAGGGACAAAGCCAGTCCTCGCAGCATTAATACTTAAAGAGAATCTGAGTCAAAATCAGCTTAGCGAGGAAGCGGGTAGGCAAAGGTTCGGGATGTTGTTTTCCCCTTTGGGATTGCTCTTCTTTGGCCTTTTGGCTCAGGCTGAGTGTAGTATTAGTTTAATATCTGATACATCCTCTGTCAGGAGACTGTCGGCACTTTTGCAAGGGATTTGACACTGTATATATTTCTTCTGCTGCCAGCTTGTTATGATCCTGCCCTGTCATAGTCTGGGTTTTAGCCTTCACAGCTGATGTATAGACTGGCATGATGGAGCAGCAGCAAAATTAAGTCCAATTTCTCAGCAAAGATAAGCAACAACGTGAGTGGCGAAGTGAGCTCAGGCTCGGCAGTGAGCACGGCGCTTCCCCTGGAACGGCGAAGACAGACAGGGTGTTGGTATGAATAAAAACCGGGTGCCAGGGAGAGGCTGTCAGTGACATTACTACCTGTCACACGTGTGTAAAGTCATCAAACAGCGGGTGGGCGGCCGTGACAGCTCTGGGAAAGACATCTCTATTAGGGCGTTCAGCGCCGCGCTGGTACGAGGTTGCAGCATGTTAAGGGCAGGCAGGTTGTTCCACTTAAGGTGGAAAATGATATATTCGGCAATTGGAGTAATTTGATTTGGCTGAGGTTCACAGCATTTTGGAATCTGATGTGAATCTTCCTACTATTGGATACTGCCCCAGATTCCCAGTGCTGCAGCATATTGCATCTCCCTTTCGGGCTGCGTGAAGCAAATGAGCTTCTGAGCCTGATGGTATGGATTTTGTACCCAGATGGGCAACTTCTCTCATCTTCTGTTATAAACTGGATTTCAGGATTGCAAGAAAATGTAGCAAGCACGGTATTCCTGCACTGACTCATAAAAGCAGTCAGTGACTGCATCTAGAGGCCCTTTTTCTGCCCCCAAAGTCTTCTGCCTATCTCAGATTAGACCTGCTTTCTAGAATTTTTTCTAGAAAACCAGCCCAACGCTGGTTTTGTACTGGAGAGGTTTCCAGGAGTACGATTTTTTTTTTGTCCAGAGGGTTATTGAGGTGCAACTCCTAGTGCAGGGAGGTCTGGATGTGACAGAGTACACTGACTCCCTCGTAGCTTGCTCACCGGGGACTGAGTCCAAGACCTGAAAAAGCTCAGTCTAGAGAGGCGAAGGTTTAGCTGAGCCTGTCCCAGGTGGGTATGCCGAGTGCAGGGGGGAGCCGCCACGGGCACTTGGAGGAAGAGGAGGCTGCGTGTGCTGGAGGGGAGGAAGGAGTGCTGTGCGTAACGGCTTAAAATGCATTTTCCCACGAGCTGTGTGCGCCGGCAGCTGGATGCTGTCTAGCTGCAGCCACTTTCTTAAACTGCTTTCCTTCCCCTGTTAAAACCGAGATTGACGGTTTGCACAAGCTTAATGGTTCGTGTAAGCGTGGTGCTCTGTGCCGGGCGGTGGTGGGTGAAAGCTCGGAGGCGGCAGTGAGGTTGGCTGCAGAGAGAGGCTGTCCTCTCCTGGAGCTGCTCAGGAACGGCTCGGCCTCGTCGGGGACCCCGGGGTGCAGTGGGGTGACAACCACCGTGCGGCAAAACCTGCCCCAGGCAGAGAGCGGCGAGGGCAAGCACCCGGCTGCCTGCGCCGAGAAGCCTGCCTGCACTGCCAGTAATGCGCTCAGATTTTGTGCCAACTTTTAATTGCATGAATTTCATTATAGGGATTTTCTGGATGTAGCGAGGCCTGTGAGCATCTCCCCTGCAGCTCGGGGTGTAAAGCTTCCCTTGCAGCTGAAGCGGTGGCAGCACCCAGGGGTGCTCAGCGCAGGGAGAGCGGGTGGCTGTAACCCAGCGGTGCTGTCGCCTGGCAGTGAGACTGGTTAGAAAATTATTCTCTTCTGTTTGGTGTCTTTGGTATTTTTCTACACTGCAGAACAGCTTCAGCGGGGGACCGGCAGTCCTCTTTTCCCCTGAGTAGCTTCTATCCGGATGGTTAGGAGCCTGCAGGAGAGCTGGGGTCCCTCAATGGACTAATGGTTCATCAGTGGACTCTATCCACTGATGGCGGTACCTGCCATCAGTGCCTTGGTCATGCTGCCGTAGCCATTTTCCCTATGAACTATGCCTTTGTCACATTTACAAGGGATTTTAAAATCAGGCCAACTGTCCCGGACCAAGGATGGTTGGAAGAAGAGATGAGAAACTGGTGGGTGGCCTCAGCAGCCCACTGGGAGAGCCCTGCTCTCTCCCTTCCCACCCGCACGTACACCCAGGTCGAAGCGGTGCTGGTAAGGGGTCTGGAAATCTGTGCCTGGCTGACATGGGGTAGCACTAGTTACTGCTGTGTCACCAGAGATGAACCCCTCAGTGGGTTTCAGGCAGCTTTAGTAATGTCTTAGCTACTTTAAAGATTCACAAACTGTTACTACCACTGGCCCCCATGGCTTGAAGTTGAGCTTACAGTTTGGGGTTTGAAGTTGTTTAATTCCTCCCTGTTCCCCGCGGTGTTTTGCTCTGCTACCACTTGACCTCCATTTCCCTGCAGTAATAAGGTCAGCACACGGAGCAGCGCTGCCTTCCTCCCACCAGCCCTCCCGTCTCAGTGGTCCCTAGAGCTTTCACTGCTTATTCCTTCCATTTTCCCACTTTGCACTGTTTAAAAACAAGCAAGCAAGAGCTCCCTGGAGCCAACCGCTCATTTGCTGGCAAGGACTGCCTGTTAATCAATTAAAGCTCTGCAAAAGTATTTGCAGCAGAGTGGATGATTAAGATGCTTTCTGTCTCTAATGCATGCCTGTGGGAGGTTCACCTGCATGTGAAGGACAGGTGTGTTGGCTTGCAAGTCCTGCAATTCTGCTTTTGTATGTATCAAATACTGGTTTTGGTATAAAGAAGCCAGCTGTTATGGATGGTGAGGGAAGGGGAAGAGGTTTAGCAAAGGCCTATCTTTGCCTAATGGAGTTATTACCTGAGCACCCTCTCCAGGGCAGGGTCTCGCTGACCTGCTGTGAAGTGGCTCTGGGGGAGCATCTCCCCAGGGAGCATCACGTGCAGAAGAGGTCCTCACCGAGTCACCGGGGCAGTGAAGGCAATGGGCTGATGTGGAGGATATTCAAGAAAATCAACAGAAAAGGTACTGATGAGGGCAGCACCGAAACAGCATCAGAAGTATGTTTGTACCCAGGCAAAAATTAATCCGTGTCAATAAACTGGGGTTCATGCTTGTGTTTTTGCACTCTGCTGTCAGAGCAAACCTCAGCTGCGGGAACCTGCCAGCCCTTCTAAACCTCGCTTTCATTTCCACCACTCATCTCCACTTCCAGGCATGACTTTGGTTCATTTCAGAGCTTTAAGCAGGGGAATCGAAGTGATACAAACTGCTCCTGTGCTCAGCCAGTGAAAGGGTGCTGGGACTGGGGAGGTGTGTGTGGTGCCCTTGTCGGGTCTAAGTGTCATTTGGAGGATCACAATGAATTAACGAGAAGTCTTTTCTCAACATTGATGTGCCATAAACTGTAGTGTAGTCCTTGTAAAATGAAAATTGCATTCATGCTTACAGTTATGGAAGTAATGTATCCAAACCCTGAGCTGGCCAGTGGTCCAAAATCCATCACTGTAGTAAATCAGCCTAAAGAAGTCTTTGCACTGGCACAATTTAATGAAAAGTGATTTAATAGAAAAACTATTAGTGTTTTAAAGGGCTGAGAGTGGTTGGCTCAGGTTTGATATTTGGTTAGGACTGGGCAAGAGCAAGATCCAAATCTGGCCCCAGGGCAGGAGCCCCACTTGAGGAGGACTTTGCAGCGTGGTGCTCTGGGTTCGGAGTTATTTTGTGGGTGGAAATGCTGGTGTAGAAGGAAAATGGCTGGAGAAGCAGCTAAATGTGGGAAATGGAAACTGAGGCATCTGCACGGCTAGCAGTCGTTCAGTACAAAACCAGGCATGGGGAGAGGAGTGGCCCAGGAGAAGGGGCTTGGGGGGGCAGATCGGAGCAGAACCACCGCACAGCTCCGTGCCACGGCAGCCCTGAAACCAGCTCTCTGCCAGGAGCACATCGCATCCCAGTCCCCAGCAGGGCCCTAGGTAAAGCACACGGTTTCTTCCAAAGTTGTAAAAACAAACCCTCCAGTCTGCCCATGCAGTGGGAACACTCGAAGAGAATTAAGAAAGCACCTCCTAAGATAATTTTTTTTAAAGCAAAATAAATCAAAACAATTAGTTATGAAAAAAATGTATTTACTGTTTTAATAACAAGGTTTCACACTATTACTTAGTCCATAAAATAAACTAAAAGTGAGGTGGCCAAAGCAGAGCCCTGCCTTACAGCTACCACCAGAGAGCATCCTTGTATACTTTTTCTGTGGAAACTGCACCGAGCTGGGAAGTAACCCATCTTTCAGCAACCTGTCTTAAGTGCTTCCCAGTCAGTTAAAGATACAATAATTGAAACTTGTCTATCAATCATGTTAGCAGACAAAACAACATTGTTTCTCTTCTCTTTTTCTCCAAAGTACTATAGCTTGATTGGCTTAACAACGCGAACAAAGACGCTAAGTCAAAAATCCCACTTAAATGTTTTCAGGTATAAAAGCACATCATCTTTGGGGAGGGAAGGTGCAAAATTCATTGTTTAGAAGCATTCTAGGGGAATACTCAAATGGCAAAAAGAATACTGAGAATACAATACGTGCGCACAAAATATCTTCGGGATGATTAAAAAAAACCTGCCAAGAAATTTGCATAATGCCTGCACATCTGTAGCCCCCTCATCCGAAGCAGCTGATGTGTGTCCCCGGTGAAACAGGTTAGGGGATTTAGATTTGACTCCTTTTTGTGCTTTCTTGGAGTATAAAAGCACGCTAAAACCAGGTTTGCACTTTATAAGTCCCTGCGGAGGAAGGGGCAGGGGGGCAGGGACGGCCTGTGGCTCTGAAGTGCTGCATAAATGATTTTTTTATTTTCCTGAGCATATTTTCCCTTTTGCCATCCAAGTGTTCCTCAGCATTCAGGCTCCCCAGAGGTGCAGCAGCCTCCTCAGAGCTCCTCCACAGTTTTCTAGGTGCACTTTGCAGTTCTCATAAATACATTTTTCCTCCAGAAATCCTTGACTGGGCCATTGCAGGTGTCCATGTAGGTGGGTGACACACAGAGGGCTGGGCAGGAGTGGCTCGTGGGCTGCTCCAATGGGCCACGAGCATCTTTGCTTTGCAATGAATAGCGTCCTGTGTTTCTTTCTCTACGCCTAGGGCTTTGCTGTCGGGAGCTTCTCATTTGTTTCAGTCAACAAAAAAAAAAATGCAGATTTGTTGGCTACGGGTCTGAAATGTGGCAGCTCCTCCAGGCTAACGAGGCCCTGTTGTCCTAGGAGGGCCATGTAGTGAAGGGTTCGCCAGAGCCTTCTGCTTTTTCCAGCCAGGCTCTGCATTGCTTCTTGTTGTGCTTGTTTTTGCAGCAGTGTTGCATTGGGTTTGTATTTTTATGTATACATTTATACAAACTGATTTAGCAGAGGATGCTGGAACAGGGCTAAGGTTACCCTGTGGAAGAGCAGAAGACAAATCTCTCGATGCAAATCGTTTCCCTTTCTCAGTCAGTCAGGGAAAAGGGAAATAAATAAGCAGTGAGAGGCACCAGCACTTTTATAAGCGCTTGAGCGACAGGGGGACTAGCACGCTGTGAGTCACAGCCACGCTGCCGCTTCCCGCACTGCCATTAATGCTCCCAATTTGCAAACATTAACCAGTGGTTTTAGGGAGGTTTAAAATTAGTGGTCTGGTAGTTACCGTGTGTTTCCCTCTCTGTGCAGTCTGCTGAGAATACCACAGCCATTATAGCTCATAGACGCTGTCCCCAAGGTGACTTATGCTTTTAGCTCTAGATGATTACAACTCAGTTAACTAAAATGTGGTCGTTAACTGAAACGTGGTCATTGCGTCCTCGGTACCTCATACCTCTGGTGGTTGCCACCTCCCCCAGGTGTTGTTCAAGTTCATTTGGGATTTTACTGAATATGTAGCGGGGTGGGAGAGCGTCGCTGGGCTGCCCTTTCCGTGGTGTGGTCCAAGCTATGAAAATGCTTCAGTGAGGCTGAAAGCAGGGTTTCCTTCAGCTAGTCTTTGAACTGGGAAGACACAGGTCCACCACAGACCAAGCATGTTTCCAGAACTTCTCATCATGCATGGCTCTGGTCAGGTGGGCAGAAAGATTCAACCTGTGGTTGCTATATTTTAGTTTTCTTTGTCCTCCTTACAGAAGTTTTCTTTTCAGATGCTTTTCTGAGTTAATTGCAATTCTGTTGCATAAAACTCATAAAGCTGTTATTGCTCAGCCAGTCTCGGTCTCCTTGTTAGTGTAATACGAGGATAAGGTTCATGGAAACTGCCTACACTGGATAAATGGAACAAGAAGGCATTTCTGAACACTGCAGGTTTTTCAAAGCTTCTTTGTTCAGAGATAGGGAAAACAACCTGTAAAACTTCATCCTGACAAAGACAGCTGCAGATTTAAGGCTATTGAAAAGAGTCATCTCTCCAGATGTAGGTTGGCATGTGGGTTCACAATCGCAAATATGACTTATGATTCATCCCAGCGTACTGGTGATGGGGGGAGAGAGTCTATATTAGGACAAATGCTGAATGACGAGGGACAGCTCACAACTTGAAGAACATGGAGAATGAGGTCATATGACATGAAACTCTTCAGTATTGCCGGGCACACATTCATTTACTGAAAGGGAAGAAATTTCAAGTGATTTTCATAAGGGGCAATATTCATTTGCCAGTCGACAGGCATCTCTGAGTTTGTTTTAGGCTCAGAGCAGCATTCTACCACGCCATCAGGTGCTGCTCCAGAGCACACTGCTGCTTCTGCAGCCTTGTCTGGAAAAACATGGTCCTGCCCAAGAGGCATCTTATGCCAAGCTCATGGTAATTTTCAGAAAACAAGTGAACAGTTACAAGGCTCCTTAAAAACAGATTGTGATGTAAATGTAAACCCTTGTGATTCAAGCTATGCAACATCCTCTAATTATTTGAGGCGTAGGAAGATTTTTCTCTGGCTTTCACTTTTTGCTATAACTTTAATCGAGAAGCCTGTTGCCTTGCACAGGAATGCTGTTTTAGGGCTAAGGTACAGGGTGTGGAGAATCAACAGCTTGATCATTTTGGCATTTCCAGGGGTGCAACACTGTGCACTCATGATCAGCAAAGATGGCTCTGTACTACCCTTTGCCTTTTGTTTGCACTTACAGTCTGAAGAGATTTTTTTCCCCTCTTGGATCTCATGAAAGATAAGGTCCAGACGACAGCCACCCTTTTTTGATGCTCTACCTTCAGAGGACCACCTTGGCATGCCAGCAGCTTAGGTAAGTGGTGTCAGCCAGCTGGGACTTGTGTCATCTAAGGGAATGGCCAGCTGGAGTGAGAAGAAGAAATACTGCTAGGGAAGAGTCAGGGGCATTTAATCTGGGAGAAGCGATGTCGGTACTTTTATTGCTGGTGATGTAAAGCATCTACCTGGCTTTTCTCCCTCCTGGGTCCTGGGGTTGCCCTGAGCTTTGGGCATCTCCCAGCTGTGGCCAGCTCCCCGCCACCCCAGGACTCTGCCATCTGGACCTCTTCTCCACTGAACCAGAGGGATTACTGTGTGCTTTGAATATGCTCATGCAAAGCAGAGAGTTAAACCTCAAACTCCCATCTGTTCATAATGAAATATCTTCACTGGCTGAATTTGACTAATTTAGTGATTACTATCAAGAGAGAATGGTCTCTCTGAGTCTTCCAGCTGTTCCAGCACGGAAAGCCTCTTGCCTCCCTGTAAGGGGCTGCAATCATTTCCTCTGTGTTTTTTATCTAATTTTGTTACAAAATTCAGTGAGTCCACTCCGGCCAGCTGTTCTTCAGGCCTCCTGGCCCACATAGCTTATACAAGGCTGTTGGTGATGATGTTGAATCAATCTTTCCAACAATTTTGCATCTGTCCTCAGCTCTTGGAGTTGTTCCAGCTGTTCTCAATATACAGCTGATAATTTAGCACCACCCCCCCCAGTGATTCACTAGCCTATGAAACCTCCTAACTGTGCTCTGGTTTCTCGCTTCCCAGTCTGGTGATAGTCATTGAAAATATTGTACAAGTGACACTCTCAATAAATTAGTAGTGATTTAAACTCTTGGTAACAATTTACAGATAAGGTGGCTTTTGCCTGACATCTCCTTGCATATCAGGATGTGCATCTCTCTAAGCTCAGATGCGACATTATCTGAAGGTCACCTTCAGTGAAAGCTGTCGGATTTCTGGTGGTGAGGGAAACTCCACAGTGTGGACGAGAGCCCCTGAAATGGTCCTTAACATGTCCTCGGGGTTGTTTAGCCTGGAGAAAAGCAGGCTCTGGGGAGACCTTACTGTGGCCTTTCAATACTTCAGGGGGGCTTATAAGAAAGATGGGGACAGACTTTTTAGTAGGGCCTGTTGTGATAGGACAAGGGCTAACGGCTTTAAACTGAAAGAGGGTAGATTCAGATGAGATATAAGGCAGACATTTTTTACCATATGGGTGGCGAAACCCTGGCCCAGGTTGCCCAGAGAGGTGGTAGATGCCCCATCCCTGGAAACATTCAAGGTCAGGTTGGACGGGGCTCCGAGCAACCTGATGGAGTTGAAGATGTCCCTGCCCATGGCAGGGGGGTTGGACTAGATGATCTTCAAAGACAGATCAAGGGGTGCTGGCTCCCTTTCACTGGGTTCCTTTTGCTCACCAGTGGCTTCTCTCTTGCGGCCACTTTGTGCAAGCAGAGGGAGTTCAAGTGTTCTGTTCAAAATCCCTCCAACTGTAAATATTGTCTCCTTTCTCTTTGCTATTTATCAAGCCCCAGGGGTGGTCCCTGATTTCCTGGGCTGGTTTCATTCAAATACTTCTCCCCACACTGTGCCATGTTTTCTGCTCGCAGTGTCCTGTTATGCATATCCCCCTTTTGCTGCTTCTCTGATTTTGGGCTCCGCTTTGCCGAGGCGCTTGGCAGATATCACTGCGAGGAAGCTCCAGCTTTGCTCTCTTTTTTTACATCCAGATAGAAATATGGATGAGCATACAGCAGCTTCTGCTTTTCTGTGCCTTGATATTCTCTTCCCTTGCAGTTGATAGGAAAAGTCTGGCTATAGCTTTCTGAATGCTGTACTGTCCCTTAAATCCTCCCAGAGATGCTGAGGCATTGGTCCACGCTGTAATCACCGAAGGATTACAACCAGTGTCATTCCATATTAGTGGGATTATTAAGTAAAATTGGCTTATAGGATCCAGCATGCTGGCGGCTTACCCCAGCTGAACAATAGCTGCACATCTCTTCTGCGCGCCCGCCCCTGCGCTGCCTTCCTGCCAGGCTTCCCATTGATTTTAAATTTTACTATTGACTTTTAAAGTACTCAGGGGCTTGGAGTTTTCCTACATTGTTGATTTATTGCTTTCCTGGGAGCTAGGACAAGCTTCAAGATCTTCATCCATCAGCCTGTTGTCAGTGTCAGGGTTTTGCCCGCAGATTTCGGCAGTGAAATGCTCCGGGCCCAGCACTGGTGGTGTTCGGTCAACGTTTGAAGCCTGTTTGTTTGTGACGACCCAGTTCTGCTCATTATAAACTGTCCCTAATTCAGAGCAGACAGAGCTGGTCGCTGCATCATGTTCGATTCCCTGCTGCGCCTGGCACTGGGGTCATGCATGGTGCGGGGCAGGTTATGGGAAGATGCTGCCCAGCATCCTCCAAATTTTGGGGAAAGCATTAGAAACTGTTCTGGCCCTTACTTTGGCCCTGGCTGCAGTGCGCTGAGGAGCCTGGAGAGACCCTTTTCTGAGCTCATTACTCCCATTTGTCAGACCTTCTGGAGGGAGAGGAAAAGCACTAGGCTTTTCCAGCCCTCCAGTTACCAGATAAAAGAGTCTTTGAAAGCTTCAATCAGAGGGTAGTGCTGCCAGGGGAGGGCTGGTGGAGGATGCGTGAGGTTCGGTACTGCAAGAGTGCTGTGCTGCAGTGGGCACCCAGAAAAGTAGGTAAAAGTGCTGCTGCTCCAGCTTGAGCTGACCTTTAGTGAACTTATTGTTCTCCCTTTTACATCATTGGGATGTGTAACTTGATTTTTCTTACTAATGATGAAGTAATTGGTTACAGCGCAGGGTCTGAGTCCATTAGCACATCTGCTCAAAGACACTTGTACTTTCTGATACACGCTCTGCGTACAAGCGATGTATTTGTTCCTTGTCTGAGTACGTGCATTATCTAATACACCTCATCTCCTCATTTGAATTTTAAAAAGAAAACTAATAAAGCAGATTATTGCACCGTGACAATAACAATGCTAATTGATCTCCAGCACAGCAATATCTTGGGGATGTTTCTGGAAGTTGCTTGGTGAATTCTTAATGAAGTGCGTGAGGGCTCTCTATTTTAACAGAGTTCCTGCCTCAGGTAAAGACCCCCTTGACTTGGCCAAGCTTTATACTTTCATCCTCAGTATTAGCAAAAAAACTTGTTAGAATTAAGTGTAGCCCATTTTTATTCTGACTTGTTACTACCATAGCAATAACCTTTGCTCCTGGCTCCACTCCAAGGCCAGATAGTGTGCTCGATCCGGATCCGACCCACGGTCCGTGCTAGCTCCTGTTTCGCCCGTGTGTGACCCATTGCCTGCAGCAGCCAGGCTAAGGAGCCGGAGGGAGAGCACAGAGAGAGTTTAGTCACTGCTAAACACAAGCAAAGATGCCAGAGCAAAGCAGGTGACCTGCTGGAAGCTGAGGAGGAAATGTATGAGCACCGTAACTCTTAGTTATGAAAATCATAGAACATACTTAAAATTAATACAAGACAAAAGAGGACTGAGATGACTCAGGTCTTGCCCAAGAAATTTAATTTAAAACTAACTTTGAGAAGTGCCGGGTTGTTTTGTTCTGTGTTTGTGTAAGCAGCCGGCGTTCGGATTATTGCAAGCACAAGACTCTGCCTGGCGTTCTTCCAGAGAGGGTGTGTGAGGTTAGAGCTGCATAAGTCTCCTCTGTTGTGCCGGGGAGCTTTGCTAAACTGCCTGACACTGCTTGATCCTTCTGGATATAGAGAGAAGCTTTCCATCATCTGCAAAAAATTAGAGGTTATATGAACAGCGTCATGAAGAGTATCAGTGTAAGTGAATCACGGCACTGATGTGTACGTTGTGGAGCGTGTGCCCGGAGCAATGTGTGGCTCTCCCCCGTGGGTCAGTGTGCTGGTTTTGGCTGGGATAGAGTTAATTTTCTTCACAGTAGCTAGCATTGGGCTGTGTTTTGGATTTGTGCTGGAAACAGCATTGATAACACAGAGATGTTTTCGTTAACTGCCAAGCAGTGCTTACTCAGAGTCAAGGCCTTTTCTTCTCCCACAACCCCACCAGCGAGCAGGCTGGGGGGGCACAAGGAGTTGGGAGGGGACACAGCCGGGACAGCTGACCCCAACTGACAACCCAAGGGATATTCCAGACCATAAGACGTCATACTCGGTATATAAAGCTGGGGGAAGAAGAAGGAAGGGGGCTGTTTGGAGTGATGGCGTTTGTCTTCCCAAGTCACCATTACACGTGATGGAGCCCTGCTTTCTGGAGATGGCTCAACACCTGCCTGCCCATGGGAAGGGGTGAACTAATTCCTTGGTTTGCTTTGCTTGCGTGCGCAGCTTTTGCTTTACCTATTAAACTGTCTTTATCTCAGCCCACAAGTTTTCTCACTTTTACCCTTCCAATTCTCTCCCCCAACCCACCAGGGGGGCAGTGAGTCAGCAGCTGCGTGGGGCTGAGTTGCTGGCTGGGGTTAAACCACAACAGTCAGGTACTGCAGGGCGACTTGTGCTGCACTCCTGTATCTGAGGGGCAACCAGACACCCAGCATGTGCCACTCAGAGCTCTGAGATACCCAGAAGTCTCCAGCAGATGTTTTATACCCTCCTCTGCTGTGAGAGGTATGGGCAGCTGTTATGAATTGAGCGTTGAACTCAAACAGAGCCCCAGCCCTCATTAAAACCTGTACTCGTGACAACTTCTAGACGTGCTCTCAGCTTCACTAGCTCCCTGCAGTGCAAACATCACTCAGGGCCAAGTGTGCATATCAACCCTCTGAGCAAGTGCACGTACAGCCCAGGCGCGGTGGGAATGGTGGAACATCCCCCGGCTCCGAGGCTGGACCGTGAGCTGTGGTCCCAGAGGGAGGCAGAGGTTGGAGAAGGGCCAGAAGTGCACAGAAGTCCCAGCTTCTTGGGCCAGGGCTCTCCAGCGAGGTTTTCTGAGCAAGAACTGTGTCCATTAGGGTCTGTTTCTGCTATGGGCAAGAGAAAAAGGCTTGGTGTCCTTTTGGTGTAAGTAGGGTGAAATGATGCATGTATTATCAGGCTAACCGCTTCTTGCAGCATTAGACTAACGAAGAGTAGTTACTGCAGTCCAAGGGGCAAGAGCATTG
Source organism: Haliaeetus leucocephalus (assembly GCF_000737465.1). Taxonomy (NCBI): domain Eukaryota; kingdom Metazoa; phylum Chordata; class Aves; order Accipitriformes; family Accipitridae; genus Haliaeetus; species Haliaeetus leucocephalus. The sequence continues at coordinate 5,119,491 of NW_010972438.1, forward strand.
CAAGACTTCCTTCATGTCTTAAGAATTCTCATCAGTCCATTGAGAAAGTCCCAGAAAAGTCCTGAATTTCATCACAGAGATAATTGTGGTGCTTTCCTCTTTCCCTTGTCTGAATCTCTCCTACCCTTCCCGCTTCTGCCCAGCCCTGGGGTGCAGGTCTCAGAGGGAGACCCTTCCCTGCTTTGCCTTACCCCAACTTTTGGTGTGTCTTGTGAACCTGAGGAGTGGTGCTAGTGCTTGCCTGGGTCCTCTTGGAAGCCGGGGGGCCATCCACTGCCATGCTAAGCAGATGGTGGTGCTCCCAAAAATCCATAGTACATGTAGCTACAGCATGACTGCATCTTGGTTGCTCTCTGCGTTACAAACCGTGTGCAAAGGGTGAAATAAATAAATGAATAAATCATTGGCATTGTAACACTGCAGACAACTGGAAACATGATATAAATACTAAAGGCTGGATCTACACTTCCCAGCAGTGTTTGATGTGGGCCACAGAAACACTACCCCAAGGGACTTCTGGTCCCCGAGGACCTGATTTACGCCAGTGCTGGAGATCAAAAGCCAGGATGTGGTGTTGCACAGCTATAATAACGGCTGTCCAAATTTCGTTCAGCTCCAGGTCTGGTGAGACAATGCTAAAATGCAGCCATCGGCAGACCAGGAATTAAATGATTTGCGTTGGCTGGCTTAGGCAGGGGATTCACTGTTTCATCACATGCCAATACTGGTTCAGCCATGTATGGAGGAAAAGAAGAGGCTTTATAAGGTTTTATGAATTGGCTGGACACCAGAACCTGAGCCCTGCTAGATGTAGCGTTTATCCTTACAAAACTCATCTTCCAGTTGTGGAAATAAGCGGGGCTGGATTCCCGTCACGCAGCCCAGCATTGCTGTAACCGCTGATGAGAGCTCCGGATGCTCCGACCTGCAAAAAATCATTGCATAAAGCTCCAAAGTGCCAGATGTGTTGCTAATAGGTTCTTTTATTTACTTTTTAATATTTGCTTATGCCAACCATTAAGCACAGTCCAGGCACTGGCCCCTACCGGGGTGGAGTGTTTCTACCGAGACAGGAGCATCTGTTATTTGCTGGTTAACCAGACAAGGGGCAACCCTTAGCTCTAAGGTGACCAAATTGTGGATGTCTCCTCTAGCACGAGGCCAACCTGCAGAGCGACATGATGTTTCTGTACTTGAGATCCCCAGCACGGTGTGCTTTCCGAGGGCCACTCTTCGCTGGGTGTCACAACTTGGGAGAAAGGTGTGAGATTTCCTCCACTTGAAAATTTGTATCCCTGCGTATTCTGGATTGTGCCCTCAAGGAAAAAACATCTAAACTGTAGATCACTGTGTATTAGTCTATGGCTTCTACAAATACGAATTTAAATAGTCTATTATCTGAAAGCATTGTTAATGTTATTATTCCCACTTGTTAGATGCATGCTCCATACTGAGTATGCTCCAAATTCATTAGCTTCTATTTTATGTTGCATAGATTTGTAGTCTGCCCTTTCTAAAGAGAAGATGAAACCTGACTGTAAAATTTACCGAACAATTATTCCAATGTAGCTTAATTAGTAACTTGCAAGGATTTTGCAGGCCTCTGAGATGGCTTAAAATGCTTGAGTCATTTTATTATACGATCTGGGGTTAATATTCCAGATTAATAATACATATGAGCATTTATTAAACTCTAGGCAGCACTTACAAAGAAAAGAAAATGGTTTATCGTATCTGTGACAGCCTCAAGGAAGAGAAACTTGTAAGTGACTCAGACTCTGCTCTCTTTTCCTTCGTGCTGAGTCGTGGCTGAAATCCTGGAGGAGGCTGAGCTCCCTGGGAGGAGGACAGGCTTCATTTCGTGAATGGCTCTGTCACTCCTGAGTTTTCTTCTGAGGACAAGTAGGTGGCAAGCTTTAAATCAGGGTGCTCCGCTCGGCATGTGGAGAAGGGGTCTGCTGTTCGGAAGGCAGTTGCTTCAAAAATGTAATTTCTTATTAAAAAATGTTCAAGATGGGCACTAAACTTTCAGGCACCAAGAAACACCCTTTGCTAAAGGAAACCTTAACCATCATTTGACACGTGTTTAGGAGGGATGATGATCAGAGTAGGCTGGTTCTTGATTGCTCTGTTATGCCACAACAGCCTGTAAGGCAGATTCGGTACAGATCTCTGATCCCTCCAGTATACTTGCTGGGTCACACAGAACAGCTGACGTACAAATGAATGTGGGTTTTTAACATTAGTGTATTAAGACTCAAGGGTCCCTGGGCTACAGACCACTGCTAGAAACGCCTTATTAACAGGCGGTAGTTCATATGCCACTATAAAAAAGCAGAACGAGTCTCCCTATAGGGAGATGTAAAACTTTCTTGACTGAGTTTTCTTAACTTCAGGAGATCAAATTTCTCCAGATCTAAGTGAGAGGAACAGCACCAAAAATATAGTGATGCACCCATTTATGTCAGAGATTCTTAACCAGACACTGAGATGCACCCCTGCCTGCTGGAGAGAGACAGAAGGAAGCAAGTAATATAAGTTAAATAAAGAAGGAAACTTTTAGCTTGAAAGTGGAGCCTTAGGAAGCAAATTTATAACTGGTGCAACAACATGACAGTGTGCGGGACCATTGGAGAGGTCCAGCATCAGCAAACCTGTGCAAGTGCGATTAATCCACAGGCTGTTCTGCAATGCCTGCAGACACCTTCATCGAAAGGGCAATGTGGTGCTGGCTGGGGAAGGACAGGCTTTTCCATAAAGACATCACAAGGCTTGCAACAGTGATGAATGCAAATGTATTCGGAGAGCCAAATTCATCTCTGTGTGTAAAGGCTGTGTATAACTCATCAAATTAGAGATTGAGAGACACATCAACCTAGCGCTGGCTCTCTCCATGGGACTAAATTTCCTTTAAACTTCTTTCATGTGGTATGCAAACTGGAAACAAGCACGTTAGTGATGCTCACAGAGGGGCCTGCAGTGGAGCAGCAGCAGTGAGGATGACTCAGAATAACAAACCTTGTCATCCCAGGTGAGCTCGAGTGAGGACCAAGCCAGCAAAAGCGAGAGCTGAGGGAACACCTCTGGGAGAGGGATGAAGGAGTGGCGGGGGCTGTGTGCCCCACAGACAAGCTGGGAGCTGCGGGCAGGCTGGTGCCAGGGGAAGGGAATCTCCTGGACATTCCCAGTGCTGTGCTACCGGAGAGTCTCTTCTCCTGCAAGTGAGATAAGAAGGAGCTGTTTGGAGGAAGGACACTTGTTCTTTGCTAATTCATCCGCTGAGGTTTGTGCAGGGCATCCAAAAGTCCCTGTCTGAGGGGTCCTCTTGGTCCAGGGGTGGGAAGTGTTGGTGGAAGAGCAGGGCACAGCACCAATGCACACACTTCAGCCTCTTTTATTTTTGCAGTTCACAGCCCTTCCAGCCCTGTCTCTCCCCTACATCTCAGACTGTCTCCCATCCAGACCATCAGAAAAGTTTCAGAGAATTTTCACCAAATGATGCAGGAGACTGTGACCTGCTGAGCTGGCCCAAGCCTTCTCCCAAGGTTCAGGAGAAGCCAGTGCAGAAATCCAGCTGCAGTGAGGGTGGACCAGGGGACAACCAGTTTGAACTCTGTCTATTCAATTAACATTGGTATCGTGAAGGAAATGTAGGTCCTGCTAAAGATGGTGCCAGGCTTCTCTTTTTAGTATATCTGGGTAAAGATCTCCCTTTTTATGTTTATGGTCAAATTCTTTATTCACTTTCTGGGCATTGCTTTTATCCTCTTGTTATGTTCAACTACAAGATTAGTGGACCTGACTGTGTTGGTTGCCTTTCAATTCTGTTGTCAAAATAAATAAGAAGTTAGGAGATTGCAGACCCAACCCAAATGCAATCTCCTCAGGTGGGTTGGTACTTGGGAATTTTCCTCTATCTGTCAGGGTTGGCTTTGAGGTTTGCTCAAACCTTTGGTGTGACCTGCTGATTTCAGTGTCTGCCCAAATACTTACAACCAAGTAAAATAATTGTAGCATCCAAGGCATAAAACTCCTAATCACGCATATGCTCCTACCTGGCATGTCTTTTGTCCAGCCATGACAAGCCCAGCAAGCAAATCTAGTTTAGGTGAGTCTACATTGCATGAAGGACTTACCTCTGCTCCTGCCCATTCAGCATCGCCCAAGACAAAAATCCTCCTGCAGCCATCCAAATCAATCTAATTGTAAGCAACATAAAATGGTGCTTTAAATAAATCTCATTTGCATACTGAGAAAAACTTCTCAGCTTACTGAATATGGAAATTACCAGCAGAAAATTATTTATCGCCTCAGTATCAAAATATCAGAGGTTGGCTGGTGCCTTTGGGAAAATCAATTGTGATACAGCAATATTTCTCACTTCCCCATATATAATGTGATCTGCCAAATTTAATCCAGTTTTGCATTTGATGGTCCCCAGTAGGATGAAAAGGTGAAACTAATGTCATATAAACAATGCCAAGCATCATCCCCCATGAAATTTTATGTGACAGTTGAAAGGTGCCGAATTATCCCAAAATAGCCTGGGGACTTCTCAGTTCGTGCAACCTGGCAGTTTACAAGAATGCAAATATTTTGCTGCTCACTTTGCTTCTGTTCTCTCTTTTTAATTGTAAATTCAGTACAAGTATTTCAACCTAGTAGGTGAGAGAATGGAGGGGTTTCGTGCCATGCCATGCACTATCCTCAGTAATGAAATGCTGTAGAGTGAGAATACGGAGGCAGAAGCAAGCATTTGCTAAGTTCAAATCGTTCCCTCTTCACTCACTGTTGATCAACCAAAAGTCTCATCTGCTGCCATTACAGGGTAATTTTCCCTAAACGTGGCTAAAATGAGAGATGTGTCCAAGGACCTATCATGAGCCAAATTGCAGGTTTTTTTACCATGCAAAAAATAGCCTGCTTTTTTGCTCTTCCCCTGCCTTCCCAGCTCCTGAGACACTGTACCTATTATGTGGGCACATCATCACTAAGGGAACTCCTTGTTTTTCTTGTCATTATCTGCAAAAGGAGTCTGACGTATATGTAGGATGTTAGAAACATGTACCTTTATTGAAAGTTGCCTCAGTAAGATGAACTACTGTTCAGACCATTTGAGTACAGCCTACAAAGTGCTGCTAGTTCCCAGTCCAAGGAAAGAGCTAGATGCGTTTTTCTGTTTCCTCCAGTTTCTCTCAGGCAGTATTGCTAAATGCTGCTCATCTTTGACATCTGGGATCGGGCTATTTTATTGGGAAAAATCTCTTTGTGGTTATATCTATGCTGGGGTTGCCCAGTTCATGTCAGTGAAGGTCGGTGGTGTCAGCAGGATGCAATGGAGAGATGCTCGTTGCAGAGCGGTTGCGACTGCTGGACTTTTTTCACTCCTTAACCAGATCTGCATCGGAGATCAGTGTCATCTACCAGTCCAAATCTGTCAGGTGCTGCATCTCTGCAGCTCTGAGTGCGTATTTTAGTAGACTGAAGAGCTTCCAATTTGCCTATAATGAGGCTAATTACCAGATGAACACTGTTGGTCTCTTTCATACATGTCATAGGACTTGAGGACGGAAGGACTAGGACTCTGCACAACATGTACAAAGATCTCATTATGTTTGGAGTAAACTAGAGTAGGCACTGCATTAACATGGGGCAAAGTTTTTTTTTATCTGATACATGATGCTTATAAATACCCCCTTATTGCGTTTTTATAATGAAGGACAGCAGATTTTCTTAAGATCTCAGTTACCTTCTTATAGGCTTGAGGGGAAGGCAGCTTTTCATTGAGCTGCTTTGCAAGCAGGGTGGGAGTAAGGGGTACATTGCTTTGGGTGCAAAACGAGTGTAAAGGTAAATCTTTGTTACAGACATGAGTAATGTCTGTAATGAGGTTAACGCAACTAGCCATAAAAAGGGGGGAGAAACTGGTGAGCTTCTAAACCTGTGATGTGCTGGATGCCAGTTCTTCACTGCCAGATTACTGGCATTTAACTTGGAAGCTGCCAACAAGCTGATGGAAGAGTTTCCTGTGGGTTCGCTGCCCTGGAAAATATTGTGAGTTTATCTTGAAAGCAGTCCTGTGCTTTTAGTTCTTTTGCAAACTGTTCATTGACAATATTCCCACACTTCTGCTTTCTTTGCTTAGTTTTGTAATTAAGAAGTATTTTTTCCTAGCCTCTCACAGCTTGCAAAGGGATGGAGGGACACCAGGGAGCACGCTGTGGTGCTCCTCATGGACCCACCCATGGGCTCTCTGAGGACCGGCAGCAGGAGTTGGGGGCTATAAAAGCAGGAGTCCTCTCTGCTTCAACGGCAGCACTAAACTTATTTGCTTGCAGGGGCTTGGAAGTGAGGCAGCTAACAGAAATAGGTATGTCCCCAGCCCTGGAGCTGCCTGTCCCTCGGACCCCCAGGGTTGAAGGTGCCAGGCTGGGAACTAGGGGCGTGAAATGCTTTAACTTCCACAAAAACAAATATATGTTTGCTATTTAGAATCATTCTCCATCACTCTGGTTGTTCTGCTCTTGTTCTCAGAAGATGACTCCCATCTTGGACTTAAAGATCTGGTGAAAGGGAAGGATTGCTAATTATAAACTCAATACCCGCCCTTTTCTCGCATGGCAGCATCTGGCCTGTGCTTCGATAGCACCGAAAAACCCCTCTGGCAGTGCTTTTGGAAGAGGTTTGGGTTGGCTTTTCTCCTCCCTGGGGAGGCAGTGGCCTGTCTGCTGCCCATGCAGGAGGGGTGCAATGCCCAGTCCCTGTGCCCCGTAGGCGGCATCGTGATGCCAGCACACGTAGGGATGCGGCTGAAACCGCAGAGCCTGTGGGGCCCAGAGGGTTCATCTTGTTGGGATTTATGCAGCTGTGAAGACGGGCAGAGTCAGGCCTCTGGCTATACGATCGTTAAACAGTTTTCATTCATCATTTTTGGCTGGCCCCAGAGCCCCGTTAAGTAGCTTTTTCCATTAGCTTTAGCGGGTGCGACGTTTAGCTTGGTGCTTGGAGTGGGGCTGCAGGGAGGGAGATGGGGGTCCCGGTCACAGCCATCACCTCTCGCTGCTGCTGCCCTGCATCTGCTCAGCCATGCGGGGTGGAAACAGCCACCTTACTGGGGATAGAAATCAGCCGTGTCTTGTCCTGGTGCGGGACTGGAAAATCCTGGAGGCACTTGGAGACCTTCTCCCTGCCCTCAGGGAGGTGGTTCAGGGGGATTGCTGGGCTGCAGCCTGCACCCAGCAGGGCTCAGCCCTGCTTTGCCCAAGCGCTGCTCCCTGGAGAGGATTTGCCAGAGCTGATCCAGCCCAGAGGTTTCACCGTGGAGGGGGTTCAGAGCAGCCGATGAAATCTAGGGAGTGGGCTGGGGACAGGAGGAGGGGGTCTGCAGAGCAACTGATTGATCAGAGCAGCTGTAACCCCAAAGTCTAAGTATTTTCTCCCATTTTAGTTATGAAAATCAGACAGAAAATCCTAAAGGCAAAGTTAGCATTAGCCAATTATGAGACATCTTCAGCTAACCAAGTCAAATATCTGTTCAAACACCGGTATCTTGTATTTTCAATGTGAAATGGGAATAACCGCGTTATATAAAATGTAAGAGAAAGGTGTATTATTGTTTTAACGCAACCTTTTCAAACAAATTTGTATTCATACTGTAACTTAAGAGAGGGATGCGGGAAGCAGACAGAAATTTATCTTCTCCAGAGAGTGATACATCAGTGCCTGGTTCACAGGAACATTTTTCAGACATCTCAAGAGCACCATGCGCAAAAATATACATACCATTAATTTCCTGAGCAGACAAGGGCTAGCTGGGATGACGACAATGGTAGGAAGAGCACAGACCAATAGCAGAAGCCTGGGAGGACAAATCAAGATTATTCCACTGGAAATGCAGTAAAAACAGCTAGGAAAAAGTTTGTCTGTTCATTAGGCAAATGATCTGTATTTCCTTCACCGCCTGTCCCCCAATGTGCCTTTCGTGTAGAGTTCAGTTTCCAGGATGCTCAGAGCTCCTGAGGAACCCACTCCCAGGGAAGCATCTCACCCCCCTCCAGCTTTGAAGAGCCCGGCCTCTGCCTCTGAGCGAAATTTGAGCTGGTGGAAACTTTTGCAGGAAAGTATCACTGTCAGAAAGAGGCCAGCTGAGTTCTTTTAAAGAGCGTTTTGCAAGAAAACACAACTTCTTTGTGGGACTCGCATCCCTCCAGCCTAATTTCCCCTGACAAGACAGCACTGACAGCAGGGTTATTGTACCAGTGGAGTGGCGACTGTTTTCTTTCCCTTCCTGTAGACATTAACAACTGCTCTCTCCCTTTTAAACAAATCTACTCAATAGAAGACAAGCTGTCAAGAAAGATTAAATCAGTCTTTCTGTAAAGCATCCAAACTCCAGACTCGGCTTTTGCACCTGAGAGGGCAAAATCTTCCCCAAAATGGCTTGTACCATCACCAGGGGTGGCCCAGACACAGTGCTGGGATGGGGGGAGATGGCATCCCCCTTGGGTAGCAGGCCATAAGTAGCCTCAGCACACCTCAATTTTGATCTTGTGATGTGTTTTGGGGTGCTGTCTCCCAGATTTTAGTGGAGGTTTCTGCTCCTCCCAGTAGCATTTTCCACACCGGAACTTGGTAGCCCAAGGCATTTGCTGATTTGCCCCAGTGCTGCCTCCAACAAGTTGTATTGAAGCAAAACCAGTTGATATTGCAACTCTAGAGGGTACTGAGACCTTCTGGGCAGGCGATTGATGCAGGGAGTGAAGTTGTGTCAGGTCTGGAAAGATCAATGCACAGGAAGGGTAAGCGCTCTACAAATCTGATGACTTTTCACTTGGCCTTTGTTTGTCCAGGAGACTGAGCATATTGAAGGGGTCTAAGTCTGGAAAGGCTGGGCTAAAACAGTTATCCGAGTTAAATATTTAACTCTTTGTTGCATTTTTCCTCAGCGAATGTCAACTGTGTTACAAAAGCTTTTGGTGTCACTGCCATGTTACAGGTGAACCCAGCGAAACTTTTCTTTCTGGCACTTTTGGGACCAGAGGGTCTGTGTGGGGAAGGCTGGCCCCGTCGCAGCAAGGGCAGAGAGCGGAGCTCCGGCACGGTCCCTGGGTCACAGCCTGAGTTTGTCACCCTTTGCAGCCCTCTCACACACAGGTCCCAGACCATCACTTTCCTTTTCTGCTCTAGGTTGTTTGCTGACCCTTCTGCAGATATGAAGCTCTAACTATAAGCATTAGTCTTATGGCATCATGCATAGGCTTTACTGGGACATTTGCTTTTTATTCTTGCGGTGGATTTTTTTCCTGCTTTTCCCCTTATAGTAAGAGCTGTGATGGATAGAAAAGCATTTCAAATAAACCAACCAAGACCGGTTGACTGGTTGGCTTTGTCGTAACAAACCAGGAGGGACCAAGCTTGGTGGCACAAGGTGTGGAGCAGCAAGTGGGAGCTTCTTCGTGAGCAGTTTGGATGTGAAGTGTGTGACGAGAGAGCAATCAGCAGATAGCATGAACTGGTGGCAAGGTGGGTGGGAGAAGAAGAGGCACGGTTTAATAAGCTCTGTCCCCCAAGTGCAAAACAGTCTGCGAAACCAGCTGAGTCTCCTGGATTGTTTCTCAGGAGGGTGTTTGAGTGGTGGGGAAAATCTCCAGACCCACACAGGTGGTACAGAGGAACGTCCCCGTGCCTGAAGAGCCAGCCCAGGGTGTCTCCACGTGGGGCTAACCTGTGATGGAGGAGAGCCGATGAAGCTGTTCCCAAAGCCACATTGTGTATGTTCACTGCTGCCAAAGAGGACTGGGGGCTATGGCAAACACGCCAGCATGCTAGCTAGCTCCAAGCTGGCTTTCTCCCTGGAGAGACTGCAAGCTGCCTCCATACCAGGGAGGGCTGGCCTGGTGCCTGGTCATTGCCATCTCTCCTCCCAGGGCTCCTGGGCTGCTGTGACAAGGTCCTTCTGAAGAAGGATGCCCATGTGCGTGGCACCTCCACACCCCACGCTGTCTGTCCCAAATCGGTGCCTGATTGCCACCACGTGCTGTCTGCTTAGTGCTCCCCAGGGCAGCCGTGTCTCTAGGCTGTAGGAAAAAATGATTTTGTAGCACAGCAATGAGTCTGCGGAAAAGTGTGGCCTGAACCAGACGGTCAAAACTCAGCACAGGGAGGAGAGTTTTCAGTCTCTTTTGGATCTGTGTGGGCAGCCAGGAGCTTGTATCACCTCCTGATGTGAGCCCTGGGAGGCATGGGGGGTAGGAGATGCTTCTTTCCCATGTGCCACCTCTGTGATTTGGGCTGCATCGGCTGCCGCAGCAGGAGCGAAGGCACAGTCTGCGCTGGCTGGAGCATGCTGAGGCTCCTGCGGGCTTATCTGATCAGCAGCAGCTCAAGAGGGATCCTGTGATAACAAGGATGCTGTGATTTGCCGCTCCTGCTGCTGGATGTCAGCATATTTCTAATGCCTCGAGGACAGTGTTTGATTAGGGAGAGAATTCCAGAAATGGCAGATTGTACTCAATTGGTGATGTAATTAGTAACATAATTATAAATTGCCTAATGCCAGAAGTATATTGTGGCTAATAAGCGTCTGTGCCATGAGAACACATTTGGATCCCAGCTCTGGCCCTGAATAGTGCGCTGGCTGCCTGCACGGCTCCACCAGCAAGTAAAAAAGACCAAATCCTGGTGGACCCTCCACTTGAAGAAAACTCCGGCTGGGTGAATGGCTGCTGGTGGTGTAATTCCTGCAGCACTCCAGCAGCGTGGGCTGGCTGAGCATTACAACACTATTCTTGCTTCTTCCTTTTCCTCCTTGAAATCCCAGCTGCACGGCACACTGCCATCATCCTCCTTTCACCCTTCTCCTCCCTTAGATCACAGGCTCTCTGCAACCAGGGAATTATTACTGGCTGTGGGTCTGTGTTGTATCATTTTTTTAAGCCTTAAAACCTGTGAACGTTCCCATTTCTACATGTTACATTGCAGAGATGACACGAACCGGCTGGTCTCCACCATTAGTATAATGAGCGGTGGAAAAGGTGTAACAACCTTCCTGGATGTGCTTAGGGCAGAAGAGGAAGGAGCAAGGAGCCCAATAACTGGAGGGTGCACCTAATAGTGTGACTTGGGCATTTTTCAGCGCAGTGATTTTATGGCAGGAGATTTATGCTTGTATGGGCGCCCATTGAAATGACTAAGTCTGGCCATATGCCTCCTGTTACAGGATTAAGGTCTTGGTTGAAAATTCTGGCATGAAGAATACTCCTATTTGATGTAGCTCTAAGAAAGAAAATATTCTTGACCATATGAGGAGGGATTATGAGAGCAAAGATGGCACTGTCTTGCATAATTATTAAATGATCATTATCTCATAAGTGCAAGCTTCTGAATAGCTTAGTTGGTGTCTTTTTAAAGCAAACATTTGTTATAACTTACTCCAGAGTTTCCAGCACATGGCTTTAGGTTTCTTTAACTTCATATTCTTCTATCAGTCAGCTGAATAATTAAATAGCTAGGCTGGAGATTTTATTATCCAGAAAATCTGCAATTGAGCATTTGTTGCACAGAAAATGGACACATTTCTTTTCCAGATACGTTTGGACACAGTAGGGTTCTGAATCTCTAGCGATTTCATTTATAGAAGTTTTCCAAGTGTTAAGTGATATTAAATTAAGTGAAATGAAACACTTTGAGTCTAAATATTTCACATCTCTGTTTAAATGGCTTCCTCAATTACTGAAGTATATGAGTTGCAGGCTTGGCCCTACATTTTCAGCACGGTGAGTGAGGATTTAGCCCTGGGACACCTATTAAAGGTGATGAGTGTCAGTGTGCCTGTACACTTCTTTTCCATCTGTGCAAGGCAAAATGCAGGCAAACAGCCTTTTCATTTCTTCACCTTCACAAAATGCCTTGCAGTTTGTTTTCTTCTGGCCTATCTGGAGCTCTGTGCTGTTGCCACTATAGAATAATTTTTCTTTCAGAAATTATTTGTATTATGGGGCCTGGTGCCATAACTTCAATAATCCAGGGAGTAACACATTGCAATAGGAGCTGGTCTTGCAGAACAGGTTTGAGACAACCCCATGGCCTTTGGCTTCAGAGGTGGACATGCAGTGATGGTGGGGCAGGGAATAAGTGCTGCCCAGGACAGGGTTGGGATGAAAGGCTTTCTCTCAAGCTTTGGGTTTTATTTTAAAAGCTGCCTCAAGTAAAGCTTATTAAAGGTTGAAATAAGGAAATGAATGACTAGACTTTCAGGAGCAGTAGGTACACAGCTGCTCCCCCTGAGCTAATGCCTGTGTCAGGGAGAAGGTTTACAAAAACTAGTACTTGCTGGTTTGCATGTTAGAGAAGCCTTTAATATTTGGCCCTCAAAGCCCGAACCCTGGCATCAGCAAGGATTTACAGAGGCTGAAGTGAAGTAAATCTTGCTACTTTGCAAAGTTGATTGAGTTTGTCTTGATTTTAAATGTCATGGTGTGTGGTACTCTCTTCAGGCTTGATCCATAGCCTATTAAAGTCACTAAAAGACTTCTGTGGATGTCAGCAGGCTTTGGGTCAGGCATTCAATGTGATAATGGTGTCCTTTTAGCCCACTGTCATCATTCAGAACCTGTTTGTTGCAAAAACCCAACAGATTTCTGGGATATATAACTGGTTCTTGCTATTCCGTTAGCAATAATGTTTGGGGAGTTACCCACACTATGTTGGGGTTTAACAGATGGGCAACAGTGTACTGAAAACAGTATATCCACACTGCAAGCATTGCTTTAACACACAATGACTGAACTTAAAAATATCTGTCTTGCTTTGGTTAAACTGTTGTCATTAAAATTACTCTTCGTTGACCACTGAGTAGTCTTTTGAGAAGGGTATGCATTTTTGAGTCCAAGCTGAGCTTTGCTCCATGTTGGTTTATGAAGCAGGCTTGCTTTGCAAGCCTTGCTGGGACATCTATTGAACACCAACCAAATGGTGCCAACCAGAGGCCCGTGGGTTTCTTCAGTCATTGGAGTCTCTGAAGCCACTCATGACACAAGCCGGTGCCGGTTGCTCTTGGCCGGGAGAGAAGGGCCTGTCGGCACTTGACGCTCTCTGGTTTGAGGCACATTTCCTTGCAGATGGAAGAGGGCATTGCTCAGGACCTGCTGGAGCATCCACCTCATGTCCTACCTGCTCTTGGCCTTCCCTGCCTCCAGGGAGGCTGCAGCGGTGGCCATCCTCGGCCACATCTACAGCCTGAGCTGGCGTTCTGGGGATCTCGCTCCTTCGCAGAAATGGTCTTCATGACTCAGCCCCAATTTTGCATCCTCTTTTCACTCGCTAAGGGTCACATAACTGCAACATACTCTTCTCAAAACCTTTGGGGTCATCCCCATATGTAGGATAGTTGAGCTACAAGCAGTCTTAAAGTTTCCATAAACCAATTGCTCTGGTCTGTAGTGAGGCGAGGAAATGCACTGACAGAGGCATGCTTGTGCAAACTTCTGTGAAGTGCTTTCTTCACCACGCTGGAGTATGTTTTGCACTTAAGTCCACGTCCTAGGAGGATCTCCAGTCCCTAGTGTATTTTCTCCTCTGAGTAATGAATCTCTCCTCCCCTTGTGTACACAGGCCTCTTCGCTGATCCAGCTGTTAAGCATGGCCTATCTGCTATAAAAGCAGACCTTTTTTTCTCTGCTCAGATGTCCGAGTCCCTGGAAATCTTTTGTGTCTACATCCTTTAGGGTTTGGTGGTTTCCAAACCTCCTCCTTCACCTTGAGTTCTCTGTTGTGTGGTTTGGGCACTCCCTACCTTGGCCATTCTGCTTCAAAAGACACACAGGAGAAAACTGGCTGCTTCTTAGAAACCCTTGGCCTGTGGTTTCCTCCTTTGAATGGGAGTCACCAAAACTTAATAATAATTTGTTATCACTGTTTTGAAAGATACACAGCACAGCCCACGAGCAAACACTGACCACAGACACATTGCCAGTGAAGGAGCTGAAAAAAGGCCTCAAGTAATTAACTATTTGTATTGAAATATTATTTACCCTTCTCAGAAGAAAATCAGGAGGGAGAAATCAGGGTCCTTCCCTGCAAGCAGAGTGGGGACAGGGCAGCCACGTATCTGAGAGAACCCGAAGGAGGTCTGGGGTAGCATTGGACCCCAAACTTGGGGTTGTCCTCAGTGCCCTGCCTCCCACCCCACCGCCTGCCTGCTTACAGCCCATCTGCCTTTCAGAGAGCACTGGAAACAACATTTTATTTCATTCCAGCACATTCAAGTGACTGAGAAGTCTCCAAAGGCAGCTAAACTATTTAATGTGTCTCACAGGACCTTTTGGCAGGTTTTCGCAGTCTCTCCTTGGGAAGCTGTGGCTGCTGAGGGACCGTGGGAAACGGGCTGGCACCAGACCGAGGGTTTTGGCAGCCTGGGCTCCTGTCCCCACAACGCCGGCTCTGCTCCCCGCGGTGCCACCACCAGCTGCTGCTCGGGAGCAAGAGGTGAGTCCGGCTTTGTCCCCATGCTTTTGCCACTGCACCTACTGATGTCCTGTGTTTTGCTTGAAATGATCGGGATTTGCATAGAGAACGCTGGCTGCATGGATATTTTTAGGGTGATAAAATTATAGAGATGAACTGGGACAATGAATTGAATCAAGGGAGTGGCTTTCGGCTCCTGTTCCCTTGCAAACAGCTCCTGTTTTATTTATAGCTGCATGTATGTGCGTGTATCGCTACGTGTTTACCTCTTTCCAAAAATCAGATCAAATCTTCCTGGCACAGATGATTCCTAGTCCATGTTTCCTTATTCATCAAAGGACCATTGCATCACATTTCATGTCTAAGTCATACCTAGAAATGCATGAAGCGGAGCTTTTTTGAGCTGAATTAAGATCAAATGAGTAGGCGGTGCAGCTACAAATCTTCGATGTAGACAAACCAGGAAAGCTCTCTCCATGGCAAGGAGCTAGGAGCCACTCTCTCTTTCCCAGCACAACTCAACTCCCTACTCTTATAAACTGCTTAAATAACTAATAGCTTAAAAAGGTGCTCCCGTGAGCGCTCATCGGCTTTCTGATCACTTCAGAGCTGTCCATTTGACTTGTAACGAGATCTTCGTGCTCTGTCTCCATAACGCTGCTAAAGGTGTTGTAATAATAATTAATAACATTACAACCAGTCGTGTTTTACAACCTAAGGCTGGCCAGGGAGAAAATTGTATTTGGATTTGTTTTAATCAGGCTTCCAAAGCACTTTTAACTTGTTTAAATACCTGTGAGCCTTCGTCTAAAGTAATTGTTTCTATTAGCCATGAGGATGTATTGCAGTCAGTGATTGATCTTTAGAACAAGTTGTGTGGCTGGGGAAATGGATTGAGCTGTAAATACCTGTAACATGGTGGTCAGTGATGGGCCCTGAAGGGCTGTGCAGGGCAGAGATTTTGCTGGTTACAGGACTGCCTGAAACGTTCCCGCGTGTTTTATACAGAACAGGGAAAAGAAAAGGAAAGGGAAGCCTACGGTGGCAGGGATGCAGGGAAGCAGCTCAGGGTTTGCTTTGCTTTGCAGGATTTCACATCAGGGCTGGTCTGCAAGGAAGGTGGAAGACAGTGCTGTAAGCTTTGCCAATCACAAATCATTTTGCCATTCCTAAGTAATGCAGACATATTAAAAAAAAAATAAATCCCAAATGCTGGCCCAACTTCTGCTGGCTGAGGAGCTGCTTATACTTGAATATCAGGTTGAAAACCTTCAGGTACCTATGTGCAGGTGAAGCAGACCTGCAAAAAGTAGGGTTTTTTTGCTGTTTATCTCCTTCCTGGAAGAGGTGTCCTTGCCTGGTTGCAGTGCTCGCTGCTAGGGCCACGTGTCTTCCTCACTGGCTTTCCTGCCCCTTTTTGCCTCTCTTCTTTTTGTTCCTCTTGTAAAGCAACCGGGGCTGGGTAAATGCTAGCAGAAAGCCAAGGCAGCCTTATTCATATTGTATTTCTCTGTCTCAGTTGCCCAGAGCACTGTGCAATTATAAACTCAGACACTTAAAATATCATCCGGGTAAAGAAACAAAATAAAGTGTAACTTACAGTTCAGAATCAGTTCCCCAAAAAAGAAAAAAGATTAGCAGTTAATGGCTTGTCTAAAGAAATCCATCTCTTTAATGGCTTTGAGACTTCAAAAAGGCCAGGCTAGGCAAATGCCCTGAGATGACCGCTTCTATTAGTGATGCTGAAGTTCTGATGTATCTTGAATTTATTCAGGGTTTTGTTTGGTTTTTTTAAATCGTGAAATTAAGAGATCTCTTTGGTATGTCCTTTTGGTCCAGTGCAACTTTTCCCGAAGGACTGGCACGATCTCTTGCAGGCTGGCTATCACAGCTAGGTTTGGAGAGGAAAAATTCTAGGGAGATTTTGATGAAGAAAGAGGCTGATCTTTTGCATAATGCTAAAGGCCATTTCCCAGAGTCTGTCCTCTGCCAGCCTGCCTGCAACTTCCCTGGGGGTGAGGGGACAACAGCAAGAAAATAAACATTATGGAGACAGAAAACAAGTTTTCTGGTCCCGCCTATGTGTTTGTCTTTACCCTCTGCCAACCACTGAAGGGTTGCAAAGACCCTCTGTTTGGTCAAATGGTTGCAAAGAAATAGGAGAGATGGAGGTTGACGGTCGAGCAAAGAGCCTGGACCCTCCCAGCAGCAATTTCTGCTGGAAATCCATGTGTTAGACTCAGTAAATGTTGCCTAGAGGGAATGGTCTGATCTCTGTCTAATCCCTGCCATGCTGCAAGGTGGGGAGAGCATGGTGGGTCGGGCATCCCAACCACCCGAGTCTCTGCGGTTTTGCCTCTCGTCTGCAGGGTGTCTGTGCAGGGCAGAGCAGGGATGCTGCGGTCGGGGAGCGCTGACAGCACCTGGTTAGTTGGGGAAGCACAGGGCTGTAAGAAAAGAGCCCCGGAGGGCAAACGTTAAAGGGTGAGAACTGAGAGTCTAAACAGGGGCTGGAAATGGCTCTTTCTGCTCCAGCTGGTGGGTAGGTCTGAAGGCAGGAGGAACCAGGAAAGGGTTTTAGGCTGAAAATCAGCTGAAAAGGGCTGGAAGCGTTTTAGGAAGATAGCAATGAGTGCAAAGAGTGCAGGTCAGCATTTCTTGTCCAGGAAACTAACATGAGTACCTTAACTGGAAAGATGCTCTGCAGGCAACCCACTGTACAGAAGAGATGTCAGCTCCATAGACGTCACGATCTGGTGGAAGACCTACAGATTTGAGACTCAATTTCAGAAGTTTAAGGTGCTTCAACTGGTGGCAAGTCAGTGGGGTTTGCATCTTAAATTTTTAGGATAGAACAAAGTCCATTTAGCTATTTTATCCTGTCACAGCTTTTTCCTAATATCAGCATTTTGCAGTAGTTTTAACCACATGGATACAAGGTATAAAAGAATATTCACTAGATTTAAAAAAATGGGCCCCATTTCATTTCCCTAAAAGTGACAAACAGTTGTCGTACCTTACTCAGGTCAGCAGTACAGCAAACTGAGAAATGTCATACTCTCATGTTTTTGATAAAATAGCTTTGTACTCTTTAAAGGGGAGGATGGGTTGCCAGTCACCTGCTAATTTTGACATAAACCCACGTTGTTTCTCTTTGGGCAGAGGATAAGCCCAAATAACAAAGTTGAAATCTCAGTTTTATCCGACACAGTGTTTCTGATAGTTCTAGTCCAGGATGCTGCAACACTGTTCTAAGCCAACCACAAAATGTGGATCCAGTCCTTTCTGTAAGGTTTGGGTTCACCTTTATTTCTAAGCTCTGGCTGCTTCAATCCTACCATAGAGGATGATGATCCAGTCAAAGCTGCCTAGCGAAAGTGTTCTCTGTACCGTTTTATCAGCAGAAGTTTCCTTGATCACCACGTTCCTGTTATTTTTCAGGCTCTCATACTAGCCACGTGAGTTGCCTGTGAAGTAACATGAGACAGGAAAACACCACAGCATCTCTCTTCTCTTCTGAGCAGCCCTTCCAGACTCCTCTACTTTGTTGCTAGGACGATCTGGGTGCAGTGCCACTCGAAATGACAAATTAAAAAATAAGTCAGTTTTTCCAACTTTAGATGCTGCAACAATTCAACACAAACAAATGCAATGAAAATAATTCAAGTTCAAATAGAAACTCGATATCATTAAAGATCTGCCATCATATCCACGCAGACCCATAGTAATTACGATGCATGCACAGTGATAGAAGCCTAATGGTTGCAAAATGTTCTTTGGATTAATTGGCTTTGGCAGCTTACACACTCACATGATTTTCTACATTTTTGCCCATCCTGACAATCATTCTGTGCTCAAGGCAATCTTTGCCTGAGCTGTCTGTCTTTATAACCATCACATTATTCTGGCTTTTTGAACATCATAGTGCAGTAGTTTGCCTCTCAGCATCCAGTATGGTTTAATCATGTCCTTATTTGTGCACCAATGTGCGTAGGATAGCTGTTTCTTTCCTTTATAGAAAAGGCAGTTTGCCCAGGGAGGGCAACAGTGTTCCTGGAGCCATGGAAAGTGAGTGGTGGGGCCTGTGGGTCTGTGGACAGTGACTCTGGTCTTGCTTCGTGGGGGGGACCAACACGCAGGGATCACCACAGAAATAACGGGAGATCTTAGCATGGGTTAGGGAATGAATGCCAAACCATGGCTATTTCTGTGCGAATAATATTCAGTGGAAAAAAACCACAGAGCAAGGGCTAGGAGCGTGGCTTCCAAACCCACTTCAGTTTGATAGACTCATTCCGGAGTTTGCAGAAACAGGGCTGCAGCTAGGAAACATCATTTCCCCTAATTCCCCAACAAGCCAATGTGCTCAGCTGGGCAGCTTCAGGTCAGCAAGACCATGACCCAGAGACAGCACGGACCCCGTGGAGGGGGCACCGCACCACGTACGGTCCTGTCCACACAGCGGTAGAGGATTTTACAGCATTATAACTCTAACTCAGCAAGAGCTAAAGCCCATGCATTGAATTAGATGACACTTCAGCATGTACCTAAGTGCCTTGCTGCATCAGGGTCTACGTTGCTTGGAATAAGGAAAGATGACTTGCAACAGACAGGCCCCGGTACAGCAGATTAAGCCTGCCTTTAAAAGTTAGAGTTATCTAATTAAATTGGCACCAGTGTCAGCACTAAAGTAAGCCTGTAGCAGGATGAAGCATTTCAAATGACTGGTGTAAGGACTGCTTTTTGGAGCTTCTAGCTGTGAGTTTCGCAAATGCTGCGATACGGTCCTACCGGTAAGATGCTCTCACTTCAGAAAAGAACGACAGTTTTGCTGGTATCTTACAAAACATCTCATGAGAAATGAGGAAAACATCCCCAAACCCATGTACATGCATATATGTCAGCTCGGCTCCTGCAGGTGATGTAGATTTTTTTTACATTGCTATTAAGCTCTGCGGTACGTCAGGCAAGGAGCAGCAGGGGCTGAGCACCACTGGAAGCTGCAGGGAAATCCTTCACCCTGCGTGGTCTGCATGCAGAACAACGTGCGCGTGCTGGTGGAGCCAGCTGAACTTTGAAATCTGGGCTTGTTTGAAGCTGAAACTTGAAAGCAAACCTCCAGGGAGGAAGCAGTGTGAACTTTTATTCTTTTTTTTTTTTTTTTTTCTGAAAACCCTGCAAACTAAAAGCACTCTCTGCTCACAGCTTCAGATCAAGTCTAGTAGTAGATGGGCAAGTCTCAGAAAAGTCTCTTGACTAAGCTTCAGTTCAGGCATTTGGGTCTGCTCTTGCACCCAAATACAAGGGTTCGGCCAGAGCTGCACCATCCCTCTGTGGCTCCAGACTCAAACTAAAGCAAGGGCTGGGTGAGAGGATCCTGCAGCGGGTCCTGTTCCTGGGGTGGGGAAAGGAACGTGCCTGCGCCAGGCAAAAGCCCTGGCTGGTGGGACTGGAGGTGCAATGGGGCCAGGTCTCCAGTGCAGTGACCTCCAGGTACCAAACAGCCTCACCCCAGCCCCCCTTCCAGCATTGCTAATGTTCATAGAAACTTCTTAAAGTTTTCTGGTCCAGAATTTGGGCTGGAATACTCCAGAATATCCCATCCAGCACCATTTTGGGCTTCTTCCAGCTTTCCTGCAGTCACTAGCCCGGTGCAGAGCGTGCTGCAGCTCTACTGCACCTTCCTCTGTAACAGCTCATGGCTGGAACGGGCCACAGAGGGCACTGACACTCTGCCTTTTGAGCGTCAAAGACCTGCCGTGGGCTGATGCTCTCCGAAGCAAGATTTGCACAGCCAGAGGAGCGTGGGGGGCTTTAGTCTACGCTTGCTGTGCTCATTCATGCAAAGCCCATCAGCAGGGCTCTGTGCACGGTCTAGAGAGTGTGTCCAGCCTGTGCCGTGGTGGGGACCCTAACGCATGGACCCCTAACCATGGACCCCAGCCCCATCACCGGCCCGAGCTGCTCCAGTGCTGCGGCCGTACACTGGGGATCAGTGGTGGGCACCGGAGACAGGGTGGGATGCGAGCTTCAAAGCAGGTGCTATTTTGGGTTGTGAGTAGCACAAGCCAACGGGGTACCGCGACCTGGAAACCTCTACGCTGCGTTCCAAATGACTAATCAACTTTACTGGTGAAATTCAGATACCTTCTAAGAAATGTATTCGTTTCCAAAACCCAGCGCTGAAGCCAAGGTCACATTTCTGACACGCCCAGACGGTACGGCGTGTTGTCTTCTTGTGACAGTCCTTTAAAGAATGATTAAACAAGCGTAATGGGCAGGCATGGGTACCGAGGTCCCATCTGTCTGAGGAAGAGTCAGAAGTTAATTTAAGTGACTTCTACAACATGTCGCCTAATTCCAGTGGCAGCAAAGCTAATTAAGATGGAGTTGGTCCAAGAGCGCAGTGGTGTGTCAGTGGTATGGAGAAAACACTGCCACAAAGGCACAATCAAATTGCAGTTACGCTAACGAGCCAGTCGGCGCTGGGTATTCAGAGCCTGCGAGGAAGTGCTAAGCAACATAATTAACTAGATATCTTGGTGCCATTGATAACTTCATGAATATTTCATACTCTTTTCCCACCAATCTGTACTGACAACTTGTGACACAAAACTAGCTGGAGTAAAATGCGTTTAATATGCAGTTGCTGTAGCTGTAAATTTATCATCAGACGCTATTTTCTTAAGAATGCTCCTCCAGGAGCCTGACCAGCTACTCAGCAACTCAACCGAGCTCCACAGGCCAAAGAGCAAACGGAGCCCTTCTCTAATGAGTGTTTTAATGGTCCTTATAACATAGAGCAAGTTAGCAGCGTGGGTCTGTAGCCCTCATTAGGGAATGCCAAATTAGCAGGTCTGTGAGGACGGCAGCTCCAGCTCGAAGGGGTTGTGCCTGGAGAGCAGATGCACTAGTGGCTTCTTTTTCTCTGATGGGAATGAGTAACTTTGTGCAAAAGTTGCTTGCTTTTGTAGGGGAACAATGTGAGGGAGGTTGTGTGTATGTGTACAGGGTTTGGGGTTGTTTTCTTTTGTTTTCTTAAGATCTACTTCACTAAAATTCCCCTTTCAAAACCACCTCACATGGGGAGGGCAAGGTGTGGCAGGCAGGGCAGCAGAGGCTCTGCTGCAGTGATCTCTCTCTCAGCAATAAGGCTAGCTAAGAGGTTGCTGCAGCCTCTTCCAGGAAAACCAGCCATGGAAGATTGAAATATTTGAGGTACTCGGTCCAGAGGCAGCTGCAGGGACCTCCTTTTTACACCAGCCTGAGTTGAATGAACTCATGAAGTCTATTTGGGTGTTTTATTGCAACTCCCAGCAGAAGTGAAGCAAAGGCTATTTTACTTGGACAAAATGTGCAGGGCTGGGACCTGATGTGGTTACGGTACCTGCCGGTGACACAGACGGCCCGGCCGGCCACGGGACGGTGGCTGTGGGTGGCGGGGAGCCCGGTGACACAGCAGCTCCCACCTGCGGGTCTGAGTCAGAGCCCGCGGCCCCCGGCTGCGCCTGTCTCGGGATGCTTCGGCTACGCTGCCGGCGGTCGTGCGAACCAACACACCCGCGGCGGCATGGCCCCGCTGCCATGGGAGTGAGTAATAGGATAGCTTTTCCCTTCCTTTTGTTTGTTTTCCTAAGTCGAACATGAGACTGAACTTTGTTTTGGAGAGGCTGCACCGCATCCCTGGGCTCTCTGCCGGCCACGGCTCCCGGTGGGCAGCATCAGGCATGCAGGACCGTGCTTGCCCAGAGAAACACCAAAGCCACGGGATCTGAGACCCACACGAGCACAGGTGCTGACAGGATGGGGGATTTCGGCACCAGTCTCCCAGCAATGTTTTTTACTTGGTTCTTCCCAAGCCCAGCTCCAAGAACTGGCTGTCCCTGAGCCAGGCAGGTCTGAGAGTCACACGATAAAAAACCCAGGACCTTTTAGCAGAGAAGAAGAAATTGTAGCTTCAAATTGAAAATGTTTACATAAACCTTTTATTTTTAAGCCAAGCCTGTGATTCAAGGGGAGGGTCTGGGTTAGTGGGAGTGAAAGCAGATACTTTCCCGACTCGTCTGGAAAGTATCATCCATCTGGTAAACACACCACGGGAGGTTGGCACGTCCCATGCTCACACCTCTTGCAGCCTGCAGTAGAATGAGTAGTAGTGTGATCTCATCCCCATCAGGGATGGCTCTGGAAGGTCACTGTCCCCTCTTTTTCCCTCATTGGATTTACACCCAGATTTACACTCCCAGGGGCTGGGAGCAGGAAGGATGTGCATGAAGTGAGGAGTTCTGGGAGCCCTTGGGGCTCTCTGGCCATGAACCTGGGTGGCTCCACCTGACTCCTCTTGGTCGTAGTCTTTGCACTGCTCTCTTCAACGATTTAGGGGGCTCATATTAGTTATGTTGTTGTTTCCAGCACATAAAATGGGTTACTAAGGAACGCAGAGAAAAAAAATCACAACTGAAGTGTTCTGCATCGCTGTTTCCCTGTGTGCCTATATCAAAATTGTTGCTGCGGAGGAGCTGGTGCTCCTCAGGCTTGGCTGCGGAGCTGATGAAGGGCTGGCAGGAACGGGTGGCAGGGAGGATGCGGATGGGGTGTCGGAAAGTCCTTTGGCTGGTGGAGTGGAGGAGTGTGGAACAGGCGACCTCGGGAAGCAGCAGGAGCACTCTCTGGGTAGGAGCAAGTTAGAAAATCAGCTGTCAGGGAGGGTCTGCCAGGGCCTGATCCTGCCTCAGGGCAAGGCACCGGCTGCCTCGTCTCCCCAGGTCCCTTCCAGCCCTGCAGCTCTGCGTTTCTGCACTGTAAACGCTGTTGACAGTCCCATATGGCAGCGGGCAGCAGCCATTACCCTGCGCTAAATCAGCGCAGCCCTTTGGCCAGCCGGCGCTCCCCGGCAGCGGCACTTGTCTGGCCCCAGAAAGCGGCTCCCCGCGGCGACGACCTGCTCTCCCCATGCAACCAGCTTCGCTCGGACAGGCTGTCTCCATCAGCAGAGTTAGGAAACTGTAAATTCCCACAAATTGTATATTCCCAGGGATCTATGATGTGCTCGGAGGATGAGCACGGTGTTTTGAGGGGGATGCTGCCTGCACGGGGGGCTTTTAGCCCCCACATTTGCAGCGTAGCCAGGGCCAAGTGGCCTCAGACGAGCCTCTCGCTTCCACTGGCAGGTTTGGAAGCTTGGGTGAACCACAAATTTGCATTTTACAGCAAAACTGCCCAGGGTTGTGCCCTCACATGGCAGGGACCGGTGGGGCTCCCCGGGGGCTGCCTCGGCATGTGGAGGTTGAGCCAGCTCCCGGGTGGGCACAGGACCAAGGGGATGGTGTCCGACCAAGTGTGACCCACTGAGACGTTGAGGTGGGAGCTGGGGACGTGGCTGGCGAGGATGCTTGCATTTTTAAGACAAATTTGAACCATCTCGACTGTATGGAGAGGCATGTAACTTGCCTCTCCATACAACGCGATCGATTTAAAATTTGATGCATGTTTAAGCAGCACTTAATCAGAAGGGCTAAATGTTAATACTATATAATTTATTTCATCTTAGTTAACTTTCAAGCAACACATTGAGAAAGATTAATTTCGCATCTCTCTATCGCCTGTGCAACAGGAGCAGCAGCAGCAGCAGCAGCAGCATTGGCACAGATACTGCAAGTATCTTCTTACATTTTATTCAGTTGAGCTCATTTTTATCTCTTTAATCATAAAACTATAAAAACAAGATGATATCGCCACTGGTAATTATGTAACAAGCCACTGGGCAAGAAAGAGCACATTTAAAGTTGTGGTATAAGCAAAGGATGTTTTGGGGGTATTAACGACCTTGAGTATTGAAGCTGAGAGAGTGAAACAAATGTATGGGGTTACAATGCATTTAAAATACAGGAGGGAAATAATAAATCAGCTGAATAGTTGTAAGGAAATTGAAAATTGTGGAGAGAGAGTAACAAAACTATGCAGAGATTGAAGGACTTATGCCTGTTGCTAAGAATGGTAATGAGAATATGCAATTTGAATAGGTCTAAACTGCCCTTGAAATATCATTATAACTTATTTGAAAAGACATTTACTATTTGTATGATTTTCCCAAATGTAATACATTTCCTTGCATCTTTGTTCATTCAAAGCACCTGAAATATGTCTGAAATAAACCCATATTGGTGTTGAAAATAACATAAAGTTCCAGGAAATCAAATCAAAAGCATTTTTTAATCGGTAGGGCTTCCACAGGAAAGTACCACAGTGCAGAGACACTGTAGCAGCATCCAGGTTAATTTTCTTTTCTTTTCTTCCTCCTATAAATAAATGACCAAAGGGAATGAAAAGCATCAGTAGCTTTATAAAGTGAACCAGTGCAGCAGTGTTCTACTGCACATCAAAATGCAGAGTATTAACTTTGTTAGTGCCACTCATCTCTTTCTTTATCGCAGTTAGTTGTGACCAAATGCCTGGACACGCATACTGCCCTATCTGCTGCCATTGCCCGTGATAATTGGGAATGCTGGGGAGGCAGTGGGGAAGCCAAAGAGGCAAAGCGATTTAGGACTCAGTCCGAGGGTTATCAAAGTCATTGGGAACCATCACGTGGGCTCCCACTGCCTTCGCAAAGACACTGCACTGTAACCACATCTGAGCAAATGCAGCAGGCATTACTTAATAAGCTGGAGCAGAGAAACAGAAGAAGAAATTGTCTTTGAAACTACATGCCGATGTCCCAAATACTATTTCCAGCAAAAAGGCCGCTTAACAGCAACTACCACTGCAGACAGAAGAGGAAAAGGAAGTCTTCCACACCTCTCAGTGTCACGGTGCAACGGCTGCTGGTAAATGCCTCTGAAATACGGGCCTCCAGCTTGCTCCATGGCTTGCTCCTTTTATAAATAACGGTTACATTTTGATAAACTTTGAACCCATGTTGTAAGCACATTGCAGACAGGGATAGCTGCGTCTTACAGCGTGTTGCAAGTCACCCACAAGAAAGTGGTAGAGTTTATTTTAAAAGGTGGCTGCAAGCAATATTTTGGTAATGAAAACTTATTTAAAAGGCTTTAGTGGTTTTAATGCAGCCTCCCCGACGAGGTCCGTATAGACTGGGACTGTGTGGGAAGATGTTGCCTCTTCCAAAGAAGGCACAGGTTGCTTCTTTTTAACAACTATTCCTCTTCGTGTGTGTGAAGTCCGTGCTTCTAACTGGCTGTGAAGAGGCAGAGGACCAGAAAAGAAAGTGGAAATAAAGGCAAACAGGGAAAGACATGTTTGCTACCATCCAAATGAGTGGCTTTTTTTTCCTTTCTTAAAGATTCAATGCACAAGAGTCAGGAAAATCAAACTGATGGTTCCCCCAACAGCCATAAGTCTGCTCCTGGCAGAGAAAGAGCAAGACATAAATATAACCTCATACCCAGCAGTACATGCGACATATGTGCAAGGAGGTAAGTTATGGGTGCTACGGGAACCATGATTTTGAATGTCCTGACTTGTGAGTTTAAATTCTCAAGTCCAATATTCCAGGTAGTTTCTTTCTTTCCTTTTTGCACCCTGTAGTTATAAAATGCATTACAGGTCTTGCTCTCCTTTATGCTGGCACAGCAAATTGGATCCTGCAAGCGGCTGAAGACTCCGTTCCTCATGAGAAGATGACCACAGTTATTATTCATAGATTTGCAAGACTGGATCTCTCTTTCTTTGCACCACAAACCTTGCTGCTGATCTGTGTCATTCGCCTCCAAAATGAGAGGTGAGACAGGGCAGCAAGTGTCATCAGTAATCTGCATGGGAGCCTTTGATGGCCTTCAACACACGGTCCCTGGACTTTTGTGCGTGTGTTGCACCTGAACCAACCCATGCGTGGGCACGTGTGCAGACATGACAGTCCTCTGTCAGCAGGATGCCTACGTGTCAGCAAAGCAAAAGCTATAATGGGAGATCACGGTGCCCATTTGCTTTAAATTTTAGCTCATGTACCTTCAGCGGGGCAGAGCTGGGTTTAGTTATGTCCTGCCAATTTGCTCTGTCATCTTCATGCCAATAAATTTGCACATCTCTTTTAAACTCCTACTTTATTTTCCCAGATAAGGCTTTCAGACATTTGGAAGATTTTCACTAAGTGTCATTAAAAGAGAAAGTCTACTGTGCTTTGCATTTCAATTGGACTTGGTATCCTAAGGAGTATGTGTTGAAGACTCTCCATAAATTCCTCGCATAGCTACTCTGTTCTCTTACTAGTGATACTGATCTACCATTAAAATAATTTGCACAGAAATTACCATTTTAAAAAACTAGTATAAAATAATGACTGCCTGGCTGTCCTTTAAAATAAGTTTGTCAAACTTGTCAACCCTGGGTACAAAACCTGCTGTCTCCCTTCCAGCCGTAGGCATCTCGCACTGAGAAGGGCAATGAGAGAAGGATGAAATCCAGGGAGGAGGCTGCTCAGTGGCTGGAATGCAAGTAGGATTTTGCAGACCTGTTTTGGCAGCCGCATGCTACATAAGCGGTAATCTTGACTGTGCTGTAGGTGTAGATATAGGAAGGCAGAATAGAACCCTAAATGCCTCAATCATTTCCTTCTGCTGTTTTTCAGATTACCAGGAGAGTCTCTCCCGTGGATAACTACGTATATTCTGGTTGTGGAGGTAAAACGCAAGCTCACGCTGCATCTAAGGAAACACCTGTGTTATTCTATCAGGTCAAAGTTTGTCTTTTTGAGCCTGTTTATGTTCCCAGGGCTGCTTCCACCACCTTCCTGCTCCATATCCACTTTTAGCCAGAGCCAAGTAGAGGTTACAGAACTTTTGGGTTAATGCATGTTTTAAAAAAATTAAGTTACAGTTGAAGCTGAAAGCTCTTTAACTACATTAAAATTCATCCTCGAGAAGGACAGTTTCTCAGATCCATATGCGTAAGTGCTTTGCTGACTAGAGATAGGTTCAGATATGTTCTTAAATGCTCTGTTGATTTGCAAGCAAAGTTTGTAAAGTTGAGCTTTTGCTATATTGCCATGTTAAAAATACATCCGAATGGCAGGCCATCTTCTATATATCCTGCCCGACTGCAAATCTTCAGTGCTGAACTCCGTGAATATTTAACCATACCAGACTTAGGGAAGGCCTGCATAAGAAGGAATAATGTGGTGTAAATAAGCTCCATCTGACTTTTTTTGCAACACTTTGCACAAATTTGACATGCAAGTCAGGTGTCACGGTAGCTGTTGGAAATATGTAATGCTGACAGTATTTGGTAATAAAATAATAATCGTTGCATGTATCTCTGATGGAAAGAGATTCACATCCTTTTGAATCCCTAATTGTGTGCCACACTACATTAGAGACAGATAGTTCATTGTCTCCACCTTTCAGAGATGGGAAATTCAGAGCAATATGCAAGATGTTCCAGAAATAAGCCGGTTTAATGAAGCAGCAAATTAGACCCTTCTATCTCTTTATTTAACATGTAGTCCCTTGAATTTATCAGAGTTCATTACAGAGGTGCAAAATAGAAAAGAGACTGCAAAATTCATTTGTGATTAGAGCTAATGATTTTGAAAATGGCTTTTCATATTTTTCTAGATAACAGCTATTATTTATTGTTAAATTTATGTCACGTTTGCTCTAATGAAATTACATTCGCTCCCTTCCCTTGTTTCTATTGTTTATGGTTTGGGTTTTATAAAAGGAATAATCATAAAGATGCTATACGTTTCTTACGAACTACAGTGCCTTTGACATGGCTTCTGATAGCTTACTCCTGTGACTCGTCAGAAGAATGGTTTTAAAATTTCCTTCCCCATTTAATCCTTCTATAACACTTGACAGATAATGAATCCAAGTAAATGCACTGATGCCTTTTCCCCCCATAATTTCAATTTCAGACATGGACTGAGTAATGGACTCCAGGCTGTAAAGTTAAGGGAGGAAAAAAATATTTAAACAGCAAAATAAAAACATTAAAAGCTCCTGCCTCTTTCCAAGGTCTGCTCTCCATCCTGCTCCTGGCAGGCGAATAGGTGCAAACTGAGGGAGGTTTACATCCACCCCTGCTGCACGTGCCAGCACGTCCCTGACAGCACTAATCCTGCTCAGGGCTGAAATGAGGGAACTGGGGGATGGCAACGTTAATTTTGCTGCTGTTTGTCAAATGTTATTGCATGTGGGGGTACAGGAGCTGGCGTCGAGCACCCGGCTGCAGCTGGAGGTAGAGTGGGGACCTTTTGTGAGTCCCCTTCCAGTGCACGAAGAGCTGTAATGGTTTTCCTGATTTTGTCAGGTTTGTGTTTGGTACTATCACAGCTTCCTGAAGGAGGGTTTTTGACTTGGTATGAGTTTGATAGAGCGCTTTTAAAATGCTTAATAATAATCAGAGTTGCTTAAGATAATGTATTGTCAGCCCGTTAGTTCACTTACCCATGCAGTATCTTTTCTCTGCTTTCTTTAATATTTGCATATATCATTAATAGTTAATGGTCCTTATTCTAGAATACCAGACGTGGAATCACCCATTTCTGACGTAGGATGTTAAGTGAGCTGCTTGTGTTATTTTTGAAAAGGATCTCCTGTAATGTTGTTTATAATGACTAATGTTACTTTGCTCTGCTCTTTCTTTCCAGACTCTCTCTTGTTGCAGTGTTTCTTCTCTTTCTTCTTAATGTGATGAAACCCGAGTATGAATGGGAAAAGTTCATTCGTAATGTGGCCAGTCCTGTGGTGTCAAGCGGAGAAAGTTTGTGGTTATTATTTCCTCCTATGGGGAGTCTGTGGATGACCATTTCAGCTTTGAGAGAAAGTTTCTTTGGCAGACCACATGCAGTCTCTGGGCAACCGAGCCCAGAATTTCCCCAAATTTATCCTGTTAACCAGCAGTGCCCTGGGTCAGACGGCTGCTCCATCCCCAGGAGATGAGGGATTACAGCATTTATTTCGCAGGCTCTTTCTGGCTGGGTTTCTGATGAACTCGGAGATCGGTGCTTGTGCTTTTTTGCTTCTAATTCTCTTTGCACAAAGGACACAGGGGGCTCCTGTACCTGCTATGTGACCAAGTGACCTTGCTTGTAAGTTTGTTAAATACGCTACTAGGAATCAGCTGTAGCAATCTCCCCACAGAGCTCAAGCACCACAAGGGAAAACTCATTATTCAATACCTTATTTCATGCTTTGGAAACAAAAGCAACAACCTTAGCACTTCCTCCTCTTACAGCCATGCGTTTTCCATCAGTCTTTTCAACTCATAATGAGATTTAGTGTTGGAGAGAGATGGTTGTGCCAGAAAGACCAAGGTGGGGAGTTTCTCATCAAAAAAAAGTATTGAAGTTTGTAGAAAAGCTCCATTTCTCTATGGAAGAACAAAGCTAATGCCACCTTTGTAAAGGTCTTTGGCGTTGTCCCCTGACTCCTGCTACGTCAGGAATATGTTTGTGGAAAGTCTGCGAGATCTTACTGAGCGAACTTGCCAGAGATTCGCTTTCCGCCAAAAGAAATGTTGTCCCATGGATGCTTGCAGCAGCCTCGGTTAACTAATGGATTAGGTCGGGCTGGAGACACTGGGAACACGCAGCTATTCTCCTTTCCTGCGTCACTGGGTAGAATTGCTGCTGCCAACGGGCCGGCAGAGAGGAAGGGCTTTTTTCAGAGTGATCTGTATCATATCGCAAAGTGAAAAGAGCAAAAAAACCTCTGTGGCTGTGCACCTCCTGCAGTAGATTAAATCTGAAGGCAGGAGTGCAGTAAAAGTATGTTTTCTGCTAATAAACTGAGCAAAAGTGACAGGGAAGTCAGTGCGACACACAGAGCGTGCACCTTACTTTTTGCCATTTTCCTGATGATCTTGTCTTACCCAAGGCATTTTGCAGATGGGTACAAGTTATCTCTTATCCCTGGTAAGGATGCGACGTGAAATACAAATACTTGAAAGGTTAGGCTGCTGTAAAGCTGTAATTACTCACGGACTTCGCAGCTATGCAGGAGTATAATAGTAATAAATCTTTGACTTTATTATACAGCAAGCTTAAAAATAACCTTGAAATCCATTTTTTTTAATTCAGGGAAGTGCATAATGTGAATTAGTTTCTCCCAGCTGTGACTAGACAACATGTTAGTAAGGGCTAGTATGTGGCTCGGGGTGCAGAGCTGGGCATGTACTGTATCCAGCGTGCAGCATCCTGCAGCCCGGACCCAGACCTGCTCCTGCCTGTACGTGACCCAGTGCCAAAGGAGCGGCTATTCCTGCCGCAATCCAGCCTGCCAAAGGACCGGCACCCTCAAGACCTGATCTCTGCAGCTCACCAGGCCGGAGCATCCTATCTGCTGCCTCAGTGATCCCACCCTGGCCATTACCAACGGAGAAGCACCAGCCGTGGGGATTGGGAGCAAAAATACCAGCGTACAAGATTACAGCAGCAGTAGCAGTGGTTCAATGCTGTATTCAATTCTCCTTTTAATTTAGCTGCTTTGGCCACTATTAAAACACCACAAGGGCTGAGGCAGGAGCACACAAATACCTCAGGGCTTGCTCACACCCAGCATTGCGCTGCTGAGCGGTGGGGCCCGGCACCGCTTGCTCTCCCTTCTCCTCCTGCCCCAGCAAGCCGAGCTTGCGGTTGAGATTGCCACCGCCTTTGGCTATCGCATCGGCAGCCGAGTGAGCCCCTGCTGCAGGCTGGAGCCGGCCGGGCTGTGCTGAGCACTAGCGCCTTCGTGTCACCCAAGGGCTAGCCTGCGCAGCCTCACGGGAACCACCATCAAAGCTCAGCCCTGCGCCTTAAAATGATTAATTTCCATGCTAACACAGCCCTCGTGAATACACCCAGGGCTCTAATCTTAATGAATCACATAAAATGTTATGCCCTTTGGAAAGGCAAATACAACCAGAGTAATTATGAACCACTTTCTTTTCTTCCTTGACGTCCAGCTCCGTCTATTCAATTTGCTGTCTCTACATGCAGATTTTCTTAACACACCTTTGCCTTCGGAGCCGCGGCAGACCGCCAAGCAAGCTCTGACGCTAAGGTCACCCCCCACGCCTGGAGCACCAGCGCGTGTCTGGAAGTGTAGAAGCAGATGCTGGAGGTACGAAGCGGAGACGGCAATTACTCACTCATTTCCCAAACGGGCGTATGAGAGGCGGCACTGACCCGAACCCAGCGCTGCCGTGAGAGTAACTCTCGAAGGGGAGAAATACCATTAGGCAGGGCTGGGGAAGGAGACCGCTTTCCCTTGGGGGTCTGGGGTGCGGGTGGGCAGCAGCCGGACCAGGGGAGCCGGACCAGCTCGGGGGTCCCGCGGCTTTGAGCAAAGAGCCGTGGCGTGGCCTGGCGTGCAAAGGGCTCGAGCAGCAGCCAAAATGCCGGGACGGCCCCGCGGTCCCCTCTGGGACATCTGTGGCATAGCCCAGCCTTTGAAGCTGCAACGATTGGGGCTGACGCTGAGGGAAAGAACTGAGGATTTGGTTTGTTCTTTTTCAAAGGCTTTATTCCTCTTGACAGCTGAGCTGGAGTCAAACCCGACTGTCCGCTGAATCCAGCCCTTTTATTTTTCCCTCTTTAAGTTCCGAGTTTGCACTTTACATACAGTGAGGGCAGGCTTAAGCTTGACTGTCAGAATAAAAGCCTTTTCTTTTTATATCACTTCTTCTCCGCAGTTCAAAACACCTCCAACCCAAGTGATGTCAGCTTCAAAGGCTTCCCGGCACTGCAGCCAGGGCTTGCGCCTGCTGCAGCCTATTTCAGTGTCTCTTGACGGCCTGCGGCTCTGAGGATGATCTGTGGGGTTTCAGTTGTTTAAATGAGAGCTGTTAGGGTGCAGCAAAGAGGGGGGCTGTAGATAACAGCAAGCCGTGCTCGCCCCGCATCCAGCACGCTGGGAGCTGCAGCGGGGAAGCCGAGGCGAAGGGAGTTGGTGTTTCTTACGCAGGGGGATTGCTCTGTCCTGCTGATGAGAGAGTCATGATAAATTCGTCCTTGTACATAGAAACCTCAAGAGCTTCTCCGGCTTATGTTGGATTAGAGGAAGAAGCACAAACAGCCATAGCCATCCCAAGGCCAAAGGAAAGCCCCAGCTCCCAGGGGACGGGGAGTTAATTCCTGGATGCTGCCGGTTGAACTCAAGTTGGGGTTTGGCTGTGGCAAAGCTTTGTCTTCCCGTTCTTGTTCTGGACAGCTTTTCTGGTAGAGGAAGTTGTTTAAGATGCCGATAAAGATGATAATGTATGGAGTGATTTCTTTAAGTTCCTGATTTATTGAAACACACCCTTTGTTTGCCCCTAAGTTCGTGTTTAACATTAAGCAAACAGGAGTATTCAGTTGGAGAAAATTATGTGCATGATTGAGTGTGTTGCTCCATTTAGCCTTATTTTCAACAGAATATCCTGTTTATGCAGTTAAGGGAAAGTAAAATCCATGTCCATGAAAATTGCTCCTGCTTTTTTAAAAAATCCATGCAAATTGCTGGCCATGTCACCCCAAGCTGTAATCAGGAAGGGCAGAACAAGGAGCAGACATGGGGAAGTTTCAGCTAATAACATTCATTCACACAGGAAAAGGAGACAGCAGGAAAAGGTCAGCATAGGCTAACAGTTATGCATTTTTTTCAATGGAAGATACACTCCTCTATCTTTTCTCCTAGGCAATTATTGTAATTACATGAACAAACCATTTAGCAGATTTCTGACTGAACAAGCTATCAGCATTGGCTATGAGAGGTAAGTCACTTGACATGACGCCAGTTAACACAAAAAGCACTTGCTGCTTAAAATGTCATCCCAGACAAGACAATGAAATGAGCTGGAACTGCCCCAGCTCTGATTATTAACCTTGGCAGGATGAAGCGTGTAAGGACACCACGATGGCAGATGTGAAAGGGAACTGAAGTAGGTAGAACAGAAAAGGTTTTACTGGGGGATTTAAATGCCCAGGTGGTCTGTTGAGAACTGATTCATTCCCGCTCTTTACCGCATTCAGCGATGCAAAACTAAGGGATTGCTGGTTACATCGCTCGCTGGAATTTAGGGTAAACTGAAGGAAATATTTCATCATCTGTAGTGTAATTGCTCTGCCTTGCCGCAGGAAGTTGAGTAACCGGGTTTAGAAAGAGTTGGATTTAGAAAGAGCTGGAGCAGTACCTGCCTGTTCCGCTCTCGATGCATCCGACAGGTCTGAAGATGGTCGGTTGTTCAGGCAACCGGTTGAGGGACCTCGAGCAGATGTCTCAATGCTTCTCAGAAACAGGACTCTTCAACCTCCAGCACTGGAGGACAAGCCTGGCTGGCCAATGATGGCCATAAGAAAGCCCATTTCTGATTTATTCATGGAGGCACTACAGGGAGTGATCAAGGGAGGAGTCGCTTTAGGAAACAGTGCTGTTCCCCAGAGAGCAAGTAAAGGACTGAGCTTAGGAAACCACATTTAACTGGTTTCTCGCTGCTGCACGCTGCTGTCATGGCACTGAAATGTATTGGTCACGGAGGAATTCCTAAATTAGATGTACCATGATTGGAATTAATAGCAGTGTAAAAGAAACAGCACTCTGCAAAATATGAATTATAGCTCTCTGTAAGCAACAACCTGCTGGTTATACAGCCCTGAAGCCTGTGGAAGTTGGTCACAGGTCATCTTTGGACTCAGCAGTTTTTTGCATGAGGCTCTAGTTAAAGAACATAAGCGTTTCGAACATTTGGGGTTATTTTTGTTATTTTCAAACCCTGTTTTCAAAATATAGTGGTGTACTGGGAAGGGATTTGCTATATAGTACTTGAAAAATCTTGAAAATCCAGCCTTTAGAGTGAAAGACTGGAAACTCTTCCCGGGCAAACAGCCAGCCCCCTCTCTGGGGCCAAAAGCCCCCTTATCCTAATGATCCTACCACACGTGTGAAAACTTGGGTTTGCGAGTCTAGTCGCTTGTTTTATCAGCTCGTATTACCCCAGCACAGGGTTAAAATAGATCTCTTGAGCTCAAGTGTATTGTCAAGGCAACAAGAAACAACGTTATGGTCTTATTCAGCCGTTCACCAAAACCGTGTCACCCTTGGGCAAAGCTGCTTCTGTGGGACCCCGGTCACAGGAGGGACAGGAGACGTTGGCTTTTGGGGAAATGGAAAATGTCATTGCCATGTGTCCCTGGGCTGGCTTTTCTGTTTTGGCACAGTCAGTAGAAGGGGAAAATGC
Organism: Haliaeetus leucocephalus; assembly: GCF_000737465.1. Lineage (NCBI taxonomy): Eukaryota > Metazoa > Chordata > Aves > Accipitriformes > Accipitridae > Haliaeetus > Haliaeetus leucocephalus. Next base: position 5,154,111 of record NW_010972438.1, read on the forward strand.
ACTGTGTGAACCTGGGCACCGAAATAGGTGGTGCAGGTCCACGTCCTCAACGTGGGGATGTAATGAGGCAGGTCTGTGGCGGGGAGAGATGAGCCCACTTGGGTGTGCATGGCCCAAACCCCCATGCCATGCCCCAAGGCAGCCCAGGAGACAGAATTAAGACAATATGCAGCAACCGGTAAAGCGGTTTTGAGATGGCAGAGCTGCTGCTGAGCGTGCTGCCAGGCTGCGTGGCCAAGCACGGACAATCTCTGCCGCACCTTTCGCCTCTCACACCCCAACCCTGCTCCTTTTTGATCCTTCCTTTCCCTCAGCCTCATGCCATCCTCATCCTCCTCTCCGTCCGTTCCTCCCCATCTGTGGTCTAGTGACTTCTACCCAGATAACGAGCTGTTCAGAGGATGAAACGCATCTTCCCAGCACTCGGCTAGCCACTGAGGCAGGCAGCCAACACCAGCCCACATTGCCGGGGGTTTGTTTTTGTTTGATCTTTACCATAAAAGCAACCAATTTGAATTCCTGGAATAATTAGCTGCCCTTTGCACTAGTGGCTCTTGAAAAGCGAGCTGGCAGAAGAACAGAGCAGGGAGTAGGAGGGCGAGGTGGATAATTTGTCCTTTGTAGCAGCTCGTCTTTAGGACGTGATGCAGTAAGTCACACTCTTCCCTCGAAAGCCAGGGCTTGGCGTTGAGCTGCAGATGCAGCCAGGGCTTCCCTGCTCGACGCCTCCTGTTCTGACCCTGGGGTTTGCGTGAACCTCTCAGTCAGACTAACCCAGCCAAGCCAGCAGTTAAAGTGTTTGCAGGGCTGCAGCCCAAGGCAGAGCCCTCACTTGTGTGTGCAGGACTCACCCTAGTGACTACTGTTTGTCAGGGTCCCCCGTATTTGGCTAAAAGATAAAACCGAGATACTGACTTCTTGGTGATGCTGAAGACTCCATGGCTTTTCCTGAGAACAGCCCAAATAGATCTAAGCTCCACATTAGCGCTTTATTTTCTGTATCCTAAGGAAAAAAACAACTAAAACAAAAACAAAACACCACCACCACCAAGCCATGGGGTGGGGTTCTGTTTCTTTTCTAGTCCAGAGCTGTTCTTTAATGTGGGCATGTGAAGTTAAATGGTTGCCAGTTGTCACCCCAGATCTGATTGTACCCCAGCCACAGCTAAAGTCATTCAGGAGAATGCGATTTACTAAATGCTTTGGAATTCTCAGAAATGCAAGTCCCTAGAGAGACATTATAATTTTCTAAGTTCATCCTTAAGAGAGTACTAAGTGAAGTTTCCATGTTGGAGGTGGCTCTGGTGATGGGAAGCGTTTTTCAGCCATCCACACAGGGTTTTTAATGCATGTTTTTTTGCTACCATGCCTTTTTGCTGGGATTTTCACCTTTCTGAGCAATCTTGCATAGAGATGAAAAGGAGTAAAAGGAATTCAGTGGTATTCCAGGCCCTGGAGGCACCTCAGCTGTGCTCTGCTGGGAATACCTGCCTTTCCGTGGCAGTGGCGGTGAAAGATGAAGCAGCACAAAGTACAGGGGTGAGAGAAGAAGTCAGAAATGAGAAAGGCGGGAAAGAAAGCAAGAGGTGGGGGACCTGAAGGCCAAGACAGATCAGAAAGTGGATGAGATCCTTCTGTGTATGTGTCCTCCCTGTTTCTGCCTTGGATGACCAACGTTCAGAGCATCAGGGAAGGCTGGAGAGCCATGAGGCTGCTAATCCCCCATTAGCAGCGGTGAACACCCCATCCATCGGGATGTACTGAAATGTGGTCCCAGAGGCACTATTGCCTCTACTTCCCTCCCTGCAGATCACACACACCCCACAGCACGCACCGGAGACCTACCATAAATACTCCAAATTAACAGGAGAAAAGCTACAGCCATCACATGCCTCATGAAGACAGCGGGACAGAATATAGGTGTAGGACAAGGGATTTTAGGGGTGAAATTCCCAGCTGATTCTGGAAATTTGCAACACACAGGATGTAAAAACCAAACAACTGGACTGTTGTTTCTGAGTATTGCCTCCGAGGATAATTCTTTCCTGACTTAATATGCTAATAAAGGCAGGAGCACAACCCGCCCTGTATCCTCTCGCTGGCCACCACCGCATTCCAGCAAAGGACTGGAAAAGCGAAGCAACAAAATCAAAACAGAAACTAAACTGTGTGTTAAGGAGAAAAAAAATTTCTGCCTGCTTGCTGCAGGCAATCCGAGGAAGCCGTGCGGCACGAGTACAGTACAGTAAATAAAAACTGAACAAGTGACCTCTTCTTCGTCCCCTTGGAGATAGTGGGAAGCCAGGTATTAGCTGCATTCACAGTGCTACTGCTGATTTCCATGACGAGGGGCACAGAGGAGACTTGTTGGTGCTCGGGGAGGTGCGGGAGGCAGGGGCTGGACGCTGGCAGCTGAGGATACAGGCAGAACTGGTAGGGACCAGAGGGATCCGTGAGGGCCCTGGCAAGGAGGAAAGGTGGGCTGGTTTTTTTATTAAATACGGGCTTGCAAAACCTGCTTGGCATTGGTCTAGCCGGCTTCCGTTGAGGTCTGTGATAAATTGCCTGTCTGTGGTGGGAGCAGGGCTACAACGATGCCCTCCTGAATAACCCGCCTGCAGTTCTTGCATTTGGTTGATTTCTATGGCTGTGGAAGCATTTCCATCTCCTTCCCCCATGGCCCAGTAAGTCCCATCTCAATGACAAACTACCTTACTCTGTAGGTTCAAGTGGGCAGGGGAGAGCGTGGCTCCACCAGGCAGTCCCCTACCCACAAGCTTGCAGCTACTAACCCCTTTTGGCATGCAAAGGAAAGATGTTTCCTACCAAAAGCAATCAGTAGGAAGAAAAAAGGATGAAAGAATGTTTCCCTGAAGTCCAGCTAACTCCCCAAACCAATACTGCATCTTGGCAAAAATTCTACGTTTATTTAAAGACATATCTGAAAATTACAGAAAGGCATTGAGTCCCTGCCCATCGCATAAATCCACAGTTCCCACTGAATCATTCCGAATTGTGCTGCCCTGGACTTTGCAAACACATTCACACAGATGTGTAGAAGTCTAAGTAAAATCTGCGTACAAGTCAAAGGAGTAATTTTTCAAGAGCGAGCAGAAATTGTTAGTTTTGTTTGTATGTTTGCAGCTTTTTCTTGTTCTACCACTGCCACTGTTTCATGAGTAGACTTTGTAATATTCCACTTCAAACCCTCTGAGCTGATGGGAGAACGTGTACTTCGCAATCAGAATGATTCATGCGGTTACATGATCCAGTGCAGAGTAAGGGAGTAAGAATCCCTAATCCAGAACATTAGCACTTCTCTGTTAAATGCTCTTTTTTAACATACTGCAAAACCATCATCTTATTCCTTACGTAAGCTTCTTCGTGGACTACTATGACAACGGCAGCACTGAAAAGCAGCGTAATGAGACACAAGGAGCACTAGAAACACACAGCTCGAACAGCAGCTCATTACAACTGTTCTTATCTGACCTCAGAAATAGAAACACTTCAAGATGCTTTTTTGTTGCTGAAGTTTTTTGCAAACCTGTTTGATTTTTATTAGTGTATTCACAAGGGTGTTTCTGTTTATACACTGATAGTTGACTCGGTCTGCAAGAATGCATAACTAAGAATAGAGCCATGTGGCTAGTCGTACGGGGTGAGAATATTCCTGAAATCATGGCAGAAACTTTACAGAGTTTGTTGATCTATTGGAAAGGGCTTGGAGATGAGCTACCAGAATAATTTGATGGTGACAAAAATATTGCTTTGTAGCGAGAGAGTGAGAGGGCTCAATGTTAATAAACAGGTGTCATGGAATTTGTTCCCAGCTTATAATTACATGTAGAAGTTGAAAATTCCTGATATTAGAGGGCCTAATATCATCTGCTGGTCCAAATCGGTGAAATTCAAACAGGAAACAAGGTTTTAAGAGCTGGAGCAGTTTGCTGAGGGAAGTGGTGAATTCTTCGTTGGTTTCAGTCAATGCTTGATTTCTCTTGAGATATGTGCTAGTTTAAAACACAACTTATCTCTCTATATTTAGGATTCACTAATGAAATTTATGGCTTGATTTAGTAGGAATTCAGACTACAGTGCCTCTTCTATTCCTAAAATCTGCACGTCTCTTAAGACTTTTTTTTAATTAATTTATTTATTTGATGTCAGAAGAGGCCAGATGTGAGCCTGGGGCGCGGGAACCATGAAGAAAGACCGTCGTGGCTCAGTCTGAACTGTGGACGGCAAGGTGACCCCTTCTCGGTAAGCGGTTCCTTGGTTTTTGTACAACTGGCAGCAGCGTGGCTGTGGGTGGACGTGCTGCTGCTGCTGCTCTCCGCGCTGCCTCCTCGCCTGCATCCCATCCCGGGGCAGATACGTGCTGACCTCTCAGACGTGCCTACAAGTTCACGCAAGCAGCAGCCTCGTGGACATCTCCGAAGGCAACTACGAGTGCAAGAATTGCGTATAACAGTCTAAATTGCCTTTCATTTTCTGTACGTGACACAATTACGCAAACTGCTGTCTGTATGATCTAGAATCATACTGGTGGGTGCCCAGACTTGCTAAGCAGTTTACACGTCAGATCCCAGCTGGGTTTTACAGTCTCGGTGAGAATTGCAGGTACGAAGCCCCCGTTTCTCAGCCAGCCCGCTGCTGGTAACTTCTGAAGGCACTGGCCAACTTCAGCCACATCAGAGACAGGGAAGCAGAAGACTTAGAAGTAATTTACAAAAATCTTTGCAACTTAAAAAAAGTAAATGGTAGTTGGGTAAATGCTGGGCACCCAAATTAATGCCAATACAAGCAGAAAGGGCCTCTTCTGCCTTCTGTACAATCCCCAAGACAGAGGATGAAAGATCCAGAAGGGTCTTGGGCTGGTCTCCTGTGAAGGGGATGATTTGGGCCAGCCTCTGCTTCACTGAACGTTAATTATTGACATAAAGCAGAAATGTTGCGTGAGAGAAGGATGGCATCCCAACCCAGGTTACAGCTTAGAAATTCAGATATTCTTGTATGAGCCGTGTGTTCAGGTTATTCCAGGCACTAAAGCCAACTGATTTGAGGTCTTCCATACCTTGGGTGAACTTCCACACCTAGATACAAATCTATATAAGCATCTGATATAGATAAGTATATTGTTCTAGAACGAGAGTCAGCAAACTTGCACCACTTCACTGAATTTAGACCGTTGTTGGATACATAGTGCGAAAGATTAAACAAATTAGGATACTATTGCTATTAAGAGAGTTTTTAGGACAAAAAGATAATTCTCCTGTCTCGCATTACATGCTTTTTCTCATTTCTTTTGTGAGAAAATTATCTTTTTAGATAGCTGATGCATTCACATTCTTAGTCGTCAAAAATCTGTAAACTCTGTAGTGCATTATCACTTGAATAGGCCAAATAATTATTTGAATGCCTACTCATAGACAGTTAGCTTTCAGTAAAATTGAGGCTTTGAGGAGAACCACAGAGAGCTACCGACCACGCTGAAAGGTAAAAATTGGTATTTCACTCCAGGTTCTTAAAGCCACTGAGGACTTTTGGATGATCCATTAGCATATTGTGTCAAATCTGAAGTATTGTGATTAATTTGGAGTGATATTTCCTAATTCTGACATTAGAGTTTTTATGGTAGAAGACGGTGCTTAGTGGATTTGTGAAGGTGATCTGAAAATGGGACTTCTTGGGTTCCCTCATGGGGAGAGGCTTAACTCGCTTCAGCTCCACTGAAGCCTTGCCTACAGGGTGACGACACTGGATCCTACCGCTGGGTGCTTTCACAGGTAAGGAAAAAAGTTCTTACGAGGTTGATTCATTTACACTGGGATAGTATCGCAGATGGCAGTTGGACAAGTATCTGCATGGAGGATTGGGGAAGGTATCTGTGTTAATTGTGGTAATGCAGGAGAGAGGCTGGAGAGCTGCTTCTGCAGTAGGGTGGGTTATACACCGGGCTGTCCCTCGTGTCCCCAGGTGCACTCCAGGGTGGTTTTGGTATTGTGCCAGCAAGGACAGAAAGAAATACTATGAGAAGTGTTACATGTTTCAGAATTAATTGGTTCAGTAAAAACCCAACGATGCAAAAAACCCTTTTAAACTAAGAAAACTGATATGAGGCTAGCCTTCAAAGTGGATGCAAAGAAGTAAAAGAACTTCTGAAATTCTGGTGCATTTCTGAGATGGGCAATATGAAGATTTACATTTAAGCCACTTTGTGGATTTTCACTACTTTTGTAGGTGAACAGTTATCTAGGAGGTAATGACACTGAAATTCAGAGATTCACCTCCTCAACTTCTACTTTTTTTAAGATGAGCAGTCATTTAATTGGATTTAATTAATGTTTCATTGCAATTTTGTAATCACCTAAAGGCCATATAGATGTGTAAGATCTCTTCTAATAGCAAAGCAGTTCTAGCGCAAGTTGGTAGTAAGAATATTGGCGTTAGGGTGGATGTTGCTAAATCTACAGCGTACCCAGCTTAATGGACAACACTGACCTTCCAGGCTGATGACTGGCAACCTTTCATAAATGATACCTTTTATACAAAATGGCTTTTACAAGAAATGACTGGGTCTATGTAAAACTGCACAAAATTCTTCCCTTCCCCCTATTTATTTCTCCTCGATTCTGTAGTGGGTTTGAAGGGTCAAGAGGTTTAGAGCTAAAACTGATAATTTGTTTTTTAAAGTTCTGGGCACCTGGGGATTGTGAAAATGATCATTCATCTTTTACATTCATTTTTAGTTTCTCGGATACAAAGAAAAATGAAAACAAGTTAATCCCTTCATCTGGTTTAGACAGTTCAGGCCAGCCATGCAGGTTTACAACAGCTAAGGATCTGTTCCAGTTATTTTTAATACTTTCACGTCAAAATTGGCTTATCCCAATTTGCTTTTAAAGCATCCTTGGAGTAAGTCTCTATTTACTCAGCCTGTATTTGTCTTGAGTGCACTTTTACGAAATAGCCATAAGCACCCAAAAAGGCCATGTTTGTAATGAAAACACCTCCAGACAGACTGACCCCCCCAGGGGATGCCGCTAACGAATCGATTCGACAGCTCCTGACGGGGACTGAACCAAGCGGGAGCGTGCCGAGACACTCGGTGCGTTATACGCTCCCCTTCGGCTGCGCTTAAACTCGCCTCAGCTGAAGAATGAGACTGTTTGAGGACTCGGGGAAACGTGGGCTCTGCAAAGGCTCAGCCTTCCTGTTTGGAAAAAGAGAATTTGAAAAATCTGAGAAAACAGGGACCGACGTGTGAGGACGGGACACAACCAGGGTGGGGGGGTGCAGCACAGAGGGACGGGAGAGATGGAAGTGGGGCAGAAAAAGGGACAAAAAGGGAGTGAGGAAGGAGGGGAAAGGTAAAAAGAAGTAAGTATGAAGAGCTGGAAAAGTGGAAAGGAAAATAGAGAAGAAAAACAGCGAGAGAGGAAGTCAGGGAAGGAAACTCTGCCTGTGTTTTACTGTCACTGGGCTCTGATGTCCTGGCTCCACAGGGGACAGAGGTGCCCGAAGGTAGCACTACCTTGGCTTGTGTTAAATTTAAGCGGTTTACACCTAGAAAGAGGAGCTGACTGAGACAATCAGACCCTGGCCTGGCATAAGGGCTGGAAGAAGCGAGTGGTGCTCTGCCTCCAAAATGGGGTCCCTGCTCCCCGTCCCCTTCACCCCTCCTTCCCACCATCTTCTCCCAGGATCTTTGGGTGGGAGCCAGCCCTGCGGAAGGACAGAGCCGTTTTCTTCCTTATGTCCCTGGGTGCTGTGGGAGCCGGGAGGGCTCAGGCAGGGGCTGCCTGCGGCAGGGGGGAGAGGGGCAGGCAGGGGGGGGAGCAGGAGAACAGGGGTTCAAAGGGGTTTGGGGATCCAGAGCACCCTGATGCTCAGTCAGGTCCACAAAGGAGGAAGGTGAAGAAGTAAGTACACATGCATTACTTTTTTATTCGGCATTGGCACTTCTTGGGCCAGGTGCAGTAAGGAGGAACCGGGATTGATCCAATTCTTACAGGGTCTGTGGGGTAAATTTGCTTTGATGCTCCTCTGCCCCAGACAAGGTGAGGTGCAGCTTGTGCGTGTGTCCCCCCCTCCACGGCCATGCCCGCAGAGGGTGGGTTGGGGGCTGCAGCGAGGAGCAGGGGCAACATCGGGACTGGGGCTGGCGGGAGAACTGCTGGATCTGCTGCAGGCCAGGGAGCTTGAGGAGCACAAGCAGAGGGGACACGGGCACTGGAGCCGAGATGGACCTCCAGGCTGGCTCCGGTGGCTCTGCGGGCTGCCTCCGCTCCGCTGCGGGATGTGCTCTAACCTGCCGGGGGATCCTCTGGACCTGCTGTGGGATGTCCCCAACCTGCTGCGGGATGTCCCCCAGCCAGCCCTGGGATCACCCTCTAGACCTGCTGAGGGATGTCCCCAACATCCTGAGGGATGTCTCCCCCCAGACCTGCTGAGAGCTGTCACCCCCCCCACCCCCAGACCTCCTGTGGGCTGTCACCCCCCCACACCCCCAAACCTGCTGTGGGCTGTCACCCCCCCCAGACCTCCTGTGGGCTGTCACCCCCCCACACCCCCAAACCTGCTGTGGGCTGTCACCCCCCACACCCCCAGACCTCCT
>NW_010972438.1:5163564-5184374 GCF_000737465.1 Haliaeetus leucocephalus
CTCCCAGCCCCGGGCTGCCCCCAAACCTGCCCCGGGAGGAGCCGGCTCCGGGCACCGCACTGCCCGCTTCTGCACCCCGAGTTCCTCCAGTTCCTCCAGTCCTACCGCTTACAGGGCAGGCACCGGTATTGCAATCATCGAAAAAAACCTGCCTTTTTCTTTTTTCCTTTTTTTTTTTTTTTTGACTATGACTCTGCTGCTTTTTTTCCTCAATAGTCACCCATTGCAAATGAGTCCCCTGTTATTGTTATTGTTGTTTTTAGGCTTAAGATTTACTTTGGTTGTGAAAATTTTTTTTTTCCCAAAGTCGTTATTTAACCCAAAGCATTGCATCACTCTTAAGTAAAATGATTTTATTTTTTTTTTAGTGTTTGCTTTGGATTAATAACTCAGCACTTGCATTCCTTCAAGAGCTTACACGTCTTTTGTAACCGTCAGAAGTTGTAGCAGCAGCGGATTACTCCGTGGCTGTCCAGGCTCCCTGTCTGGACTTCACTGAAGTCCATGAAACAGCTTGTAGGCATTTCTCTGGGTGTCAGATCAGGACTGATTAATTTTCAGAGCAAAGAGTGTGAAGAAATTTTTTAATATTTGAGAATTTCAAGTTCCTTTTAAGTAGAAATATTTCCGGCAATGGAGGACCAGTTTATATAAGTCTGTTACTAGAGTTGTGGCTACACCTTTAAAGCATAATTAATCCATTAAATAAAGTAATGGTGAAGCACTGAATAATAGATCAAGGATAAAGCAGATTCAAAAAGTAAAAATAGATTAGAACTAGGAAATGTTACTTTATTAACTACTGCAGTGCATTTCTGCTTAAAGCACTTTGATGCATTTTTGGCTTCTGATGAATGGGCAAATCTCAGATGAGAGCTGACGTAGGTGTTCCTGTTCCCATCCTCTGAGCCTGAAAGGTGCTTTTCCTTTGCAATTTAAGGACTTGTTTCAAACCTTCCTCAATTCAGTGGTGGTTCATGTGCTGACTTCAGTTGTCTTTGGAGCTGGCCTTTCACCTGGGACTTTTTCCTTGAGCTGAATTTTCCACAAACCTGTGTTTAAATGGGGTGCTGAAGAGGAATGTCCTTCATGTTGTGTCCTGTGAAGGTTAGGAGTAGCGGCATGAATTACACATTGCAGATAAGGTCTGGGCAGGAGCATTTGGGTTGAATATTTTCAAAACTTGTCATACATTTTTGGAAAGGAAGCCTTAGAAGTTCTGCCAGATGTATAAATGTGTGTGTGAGTTTTAAAACTAAATTTTTCAGCACGGTGTTCTAGATACCCTTGCATGCCAGGACATAACTCAGACCTGTTTTGCGGCTGAGTGGTACTTCACTCCAGGACTGGTCCCACAGAGATGGATGGGGTTTGAGATATACAACTGAGGAAAAAAAAGGGAGTCAGGAGCTGACTGGTGAGGAATAGCAGAGCCTGTGACTTCAGCTGAGCAGCGGACACTGGTGTGCCAGGGGCAGCCAAAATCACTGGACCTGCAGGTTTTTTGTGACTACAGCAAAATTAGACCATTAGAGTGCTTTTTTTTGAGAGGGAGAGAGAGGTTAGAAAATAACCATTATCTACCTGGCAGGCTGTAGTGGTCATTTTATGGTCGTATTAGTCTTGTAAGTGAATACTCTGTATGATCGGGCTCACCTGTAGCACAGAGCTGTCTGCTTCGTGAAATGTGTGTTTAGGAGGAGTGCTAGCTGTTTGGGTTACACACACTATTTAATGGCTTGACCCTAATGCAACAGCTTTTTCCTAAATTACTGGCTGATCAGTAAATACGTATTTTGATCAGGCTTCTGCTGGTTGAACTAGAATATTTACCCAGTAGAGTACAGTCTAATGGCACTTATCATGTAAATCCCGAGGTAAGAGCTGTAAGTTTTTTTCCTCAAGCGAATGTTTGTTCTGATATGCAGTCTTCCCCAGAGCCGTTATCATCTTTTATGTGCATTTTTACAAGTTGCCTGTTTATGTACTGCTGACCAGTGCCTTTGGTCTGTCACTCCTCCTGTCAGACATTAAGAGAGTAGCAAGTTAATTAAGCTTACCTTTTGGGTGTAATTAGAACCTTTAACTAATGGCATTTCTCATTGGAGAAAGGAGACTGTTTTCTTGCATTAAGTTCGTATAATAAAAAGTCTGATAAACTTTTGGTTAAAAAATAGGCAAAAGATGTGCAGTAACCTGTTTCCAAACCCTAAGATGTCCACTGCTCTTCATGGTTTCTGGGTTTTTTAAAACATACTCAGTAGTTTGCATTTTGGTTTGTGCTTATCTAAGCTGTATTGGGTAAGTGGCTGAAATATTTCCCCCCTGCCTTGCAGAGGAAATGCTACCACAGTAGCATTTCTGGGATGCGGACACTTATGCAAAGGTTTTTCTATTACACTTTTAAGACCTCTTTTAGTTACGTGTAATTCTAGATAAGAACCACAGAATCCATATTTAAACTTCTATTTTAACTACTTCCACTTGGACTTCTCTAATAAAACTATCATGCAGTCTTGCATTTGCAAAGGCATTCAACCATAAGATATTATCATAAGAAACTAGAAGGAATAGTCACTTAGAAGTCTTTAAATTAATAGAAAATCTCCTATCTTAGCTACTCTGTAAGACAAGATTCCTGACTGTTTGGTGCGCTTGGTCCTTGCAGCTGCCTGAGCTCACCCAGGCTCCGATCCGGGAAGCAGAATGGGACGTGCCAAGGTCCATCAGTGCTCACAAGTTGGGACTGTAAATCACTGTCTGTCCTGGATTTGGCCCTGAGCAGCTCTGTATGTGGTCATGGCTTTAAACATCCCAGGCTCAACTCTGAAACATGCCTGCCAGGAGCCTGTACGTTCAGATCCATGGGAGATACAAGTTTTGCGAATCAGCCTTAAATCCTCTTACTCAGCCTTAACGAGCTATCGTAACTTGTGGGGTGCCAGAGGCAGCTTTCGAGCACCCGATCTGCCCTATTTCTGGAGCATATTTATTATTAATTTTATTTGCCTAATGCTGTATTGAACTCCAGGCCTGCGACCGAGACCAGCAGTGCGGAGGAGGGATGTGCTGTGCCGTTAGCCTCTGGATCCGCAGCCTGCGAATGTGCACGCCGATGGGAAATTTAGGAGAGGAGTGCCATCCTTTGAGTCACCGAGTGAGTATGTCACTGGGGGGGCTGTGGGACCGGAGCTGGCAGGGCACAAAGAAACAGGAATATACTGCACTGTACGTCACGTTGCATAAAAACGATACGTGGTGAAAAGGCGGGGAAACATCCCATGCGTTATGATACCCAGCTATTCGCATTTGTATGGAAATAGCACTGCAGGTACCTACGTAAGAAAATACATTACTGTCAAAATTATGCTGAAGGGAATCCGAGGATGAAAGTACTACAGAATTCCCAGATTGTTTTCTTATTAGTTTGTTGTTGCTGTTTTGCATCATTACATGATCTGAAACAGCTCTAGCAGTTCCCGAGCCCAGCCCTGCCGATGCCTACGTGTGTGAGCAGGAGCATAGCAAATGGCACCGACCTCGGTGGAACTGGGCGAGATCCCATCACAAGCATAAAAATATCACCAGCTGGTGTTGGGACACCTGGTGCACCACTGCAGCACGGTCCCTGCCGTCAAACAGCAATGTCCTGATGTGCTCCAGAGGCTGAGAGCCACCGGTGCCTTCGAAAGCCATTGAGAAGGCCTTGACACACGCTTGTACTTGAGAAAAATCGCCACGGGCTCTCTTTGCTTCTATTCTACCTATGAATTTCAAATATATATGTGTGTATACATCTATACACACACATATATATGATACTAGTTGCATATTAGTACCTTATTATGTGACACACTATTATTAATATAATGATATTAACAAATACATTTATTTAAAGCCACATAATTATATGTATATTATAAACCACATATATTATTTGTAGTATGAAAAAGGCTGCTTATTTATAAGTAATACAGAAGACTGAATGGGATGTTACCAAGGAGCTTGAGAACTTGGTGGTCTTCAGAGCCATCCTCAGGGAAGAGTATGGCCCAAGAGTCATCACATGTGAAAGATATCAAGGCAATAAACTTACATTATAAACGTGCAGCTAGTTAGCTGCCTCTCTCACTCTCTCATCCAGTGCCTGGCTTCTCAGATCAGTATCTATGGTATATTTTCTCAGTTTTAGGAAGTTCAAGGCTCTGTTCCGTTACAGTTAAATTTTTAAATCTTCTGTTGTGATATTGGGGACCAAATTCTCGTTTTTACTATGTAATGTAGCAGGGTTTTCTTGTAAGGGCTCTTTACATTAACAGGATTCTCAGGATAAGAGAAATTGTCTTCTAGTTTTTTGGGGTTTTTTTACGAGCTTATTGCTATTGGGCAATAATTTATACTGTCTGATATATTTTAAGCTAATTGCCTGCATAAATACAATCAGAGAAGATGCCTGTCCACCCCAGACTTACAGTCATAGTCACTGATGTTTATAAGCTTTATGAGGTTAATTTTAGATTTAGATTCCTCACCCCGCTGCTCCTCACAACAAACACAAAGCAAATTGATTTACTGTAGTATGTGAAATTAGGTATTTTTAAGGATGGAGAGTTTGCTCAACGGTTCCTCTCCCCTCGATATTTGGGTAGGGGGCAGCTGGGAGACCAATCGCCCTGAGCACCAAAACCTTTCCTTTGCCTGCAGGTCAGGTACAAAGCAGCCACCACCACGGCCATGCCACCACCTTGGGGACCTCCAGACGAGCCTGGAGATACCCTGGGGACGATGGCTGGGCAGTTGGATTTCCACCTTCTAGTTTCCTTCTCAGCGACTAGATGGCGTTGGCTCGATGCCGTTCCCAATCTCCGTTGGCATTGCCGAGGCAGGGTTTGCAGGCAGGGTCGGGCGGGCGAGATTTGGCAGGTCAGCAGACTGAGCTGGCAGCACAGGGGTGGCTTTGCTGCCGCTCTGCACCTTCCACGTCACCCCCACGTCTCTCCCAGCAAGTCCCTTGTTTTCTTTTCGCCCACAAACCCCCATTGCCTCGCACTCATTAAAACCCGGTGCTGGGCACACGGCGTGGCAAAGCGTGCACCGGCTCAGCCGGCGATGCCAGCACCAGCTGCGGGTACGTAGGCTCTGCCTGCGCAGGCAGAAGCTGCGCGCCCCGGCAAAGCGCCCGTCCTGCGGAGCTGACACCCGCCGCCTGTCCCCAAACCGGTGCGTTATTAAGCCACGTCTTCAGCGTGGGAGTCCCGCTGAAAGGAATTCCTCGCAGCGAATGTAGCCTTTTGAATAAATCACTTGAGCTGTCGGAGGGCTGAGAGGTACCTCTGAGTCAGCCGTACCAGCCTGAGGAGCTCAGATTTTTTTTTTTTTTCTGCAGTGCTGTGCGTGGGCACCCGAGAGGTGTGATTCCCATGGGGAGTCCCCAGCACCCGTGGTCGGTGGCCTCGCCGGGGCAGAGGGGCCGTGGTGGGTGGCATGGGGAAGCCCACGGCGTCCCTTGCTCTGGGGTTGCTCTTCAGACGGTGCTGGGCAGGGGGCTGGTGCTGGCCCAGGGCACTGCAGGCAATGTGAGCCCCCCGCTCACCCCCCCGTACCTGATGGGGTGTCACTGGAGTGGGCAGGTCCTTGGTGCGATGCAGGGGGAACATGTGGGATTTTCTCCCTTGGACTTTCTTAAAGAGAAAATTTGCACACCGACACGAAACAATCCTGGAATATTAAAATCGCAGGCTCAAAACACCCAGAAATCTGGAAGTGAGGGAATCAGAGCTGCCTGCCTGGCTTGCAGCAGTGGCTTTATACCTCTGCGCTTCCCTCGCTGCATCCCGACGGATGCTCGGTGCGTGCTGCCGGTCGGCAGCGCCGCAGCTCCCGGCCATGCTGTTCCAGCAGGCTGTCCTGCTGGGCTCGGCTCATGTGCTGGCAGAGGCACAGCTCCTGTAAAAGGCAGAGCTCGTGATCGAGTTGTTAACGAGTGTCAGCACGTATGCACATCGTGGCACAATTAAATTTGCGTAATGCAGTCCGTATGTGTGCTCCCTGCAACACGGCGTGGCTGGAGGAGGGTGGAATGAATTCAGAAACCTGTGCCTTGCGGTGAAAAGGATCCTGCTCAACGGGAGGGCGGGCGAGATGACCTCCTGAGTCCCTTCCAGCCTGAATTACTACGGGACCCTGCGGTTCCCGGGTCCTGCTACGCGGCTGACAGGCTGCTCTGTGCCGTACGACAGCGCAGGAATCGGGGCAGGCAGAAACCCCTGCACAGTAAACACCGCAAAACGTGATGCTAAAGGCTGGTGTAGTTTCACAACAAACTCCTTTGTGAAACGGGAGTAAATGGAGAACATGTGTCACAGATGTAGATTTACACAGCAACACGGACTGCTATATTTTGCTCTTAACTGTGGCTTGACCGGGAAATGCGATGGGGTTGGCTTTGCCATCTGCTCTCCAGCCCCCATGCTGCAGCTTGTGGGGATCTAACCGCCGTGGAGGGAGTTATCCCCGTATCCCCACTCTTCACCCGAATCCACCCGCCCCCCAAGCACCACGGCTGCTGTGCCCCCCGTCCCTGACGTCCGTGCTCTTTGTCCCCAGGTTCCCTTCTCCGGACGGCGGATGCACCACACCTGCCCGTGTCTCCCCGGCCTGGCCTGCGTACGGACTTCTCCCAGCAAATTCAAATGTTTACCGGACTTCAGAAAAGAAGATGTCTTTTTTTAGCAGGAGCTATTCTGCGCTACAAAGAGCCACTCGATGTATTCTTTTTCTTGTTATTGTGATGAACAAGGTACTTGCCAGGGGGAACCCTTTACCGTACTTTCCTTCCTCACCAACATTAAAACTGAAGATGAGATACTGTGTTGTAGTGGCCAAGGTTTTCACGACTCACGGTGGCGGATGCTTTCATTTTGGGGTGAGCGAAAGGACATCTGCTAAAGCAATATTGCTTTCTGAGGGCAGGAGCTTAACGCTTTCTGAACCGTCTCGTGGCCTTCATGGTTCCAGCTTAACCCCAGAATGAAAACATCCAAGATTATTGTCAGTTTTGGAAAATTTTGGCCACTTTTTTACATTTTGGAATGCCTGAATCGAACACAGAGTTGAATAACCGCATAGTGTCAAGCATATGACAATTGCCAAAACCCTGTATTTACATTACATTTCGTATCTTTATTAATATAACTGTATTTGTAAGTTAGGCGCATCTCTAGGGTAAAAGTTTAACCAATAGATGTAGTTTTTACACTTTTTAAAAGTGGCAGGTGGAACCAAAGCATTTCAATATTCAAAGCATTAAAAGATTTTGTTATTTTAGTATTCTAAGATGAGAAGAAGTTGTTGTTACTTGAGTTGGTGTAAAACTACCTGATCGTCTCAAACTATGTATTAAGATGTAGTTTATATTAAAAAAGGAACCCTGAAGTTTATTGTAATGGGCTGCCTGACTTCTTGTATATGTATCAAATTTGCTGTGTAAAAATTCTGTATCAGAATAATGGCAGTATATGATTTGATTTATTTTAATATTATAACATTATTTTATCATTGTGGTTTTCCATTTTTATTCAGTGTAATCTGTTATCACACACTCGATTCACCCAAGCTAGCAGAGCTGCTTACGGATAGCTTAGCAAAAGATTATGTGCCTCTGGCTGCTTTTAGGGAAACTCAGCAGTTTACAAGGCATGAACTCCTCAACCAAACTGCAGTCTTAGACGATGGAGGAATCTTGGTGTAGCTAATACAAGAGGTTTTTCTTGGCACGTGCCTCAAAGAATCAACTTTAGCCCAGCAAACATCAAATTTGTGGGTTTTCTATGAAATGCTGTGCAACTTCATATTTACTTGTCATGCCTGGAGCTGGAATTCCAATAGTTTGTGTGAGTTTCACACATTTCTTGCTCTCAGACATGCAAACATATGCTGGAACTGGAGAAGTGAAGTCATTCATCTTTCAACAATCAGTGCTTTGCTGCTGATGACGATGGGGAAGGGGGGAGAAAAGTTAGCATGCTTGTATTAAGCCAAACACCTGTATTACTTAGAGAAGATGAGAAACATCCCAGGGAATTTACCAGGTACCTTCCGCTGGGCTCCACAGCCTCACTGAGGAGACAGAAAGGAACAGCTGGACTTGTTATTTTGCCAGATCCTTGTGGATCCTCCACATGTTAGAAAAATAAATGTCTTGAGAGACAGGATTGCATCTTCCTGGCTCAAGACAGCCCAACCCCAGGGCTCTATGTATTTTGCTTCACCCTTTGCGGTGGCGATACAGCAGCTGTGCAAGTGGCAACAGACTCAGGTCCTGTAGGAAAAAAAAAAAAAAGTCTGAGGTGCCACCAAATGGTAATTTTATATGTGGTTTGCATTAATGTAATCAGGTACAAAGTGCCTGTATTAGATCTGAAGTCTTAGAGGCGGTCATCGCTAACCCAAAGGGCTGAATTGTGCTGGTGAAAGACCAGCTCATTCCCATGCTAATGCAGTGACACATAAGCACTGCAGAAATTCCCATAACCTGGATTTAAAGACTTTTCTGTCTTTTTTGCTTTTCTGTCCATGTCTACCAGTATAAAATTAGCTTAATACCATGGACTTCAATTTACATTCAAAGGGAGAATCAAGAAGGAAAATAGAAGCAGCCCAAGCGTGTATGTGTCCCATCTCTTGCTCCATTCATTTTTACCAAAGCACATTTTCTTGGTGCTCGAAACGATGAACCATAGCAGGAAACGCCAGCCCTGCTTCTCATCTCCCGCTGTCATAAATCACCAGTGACTCCACTGAAGGTAATAATCCTGGTTTGTATCATTGTAAATGAGTGGACAATTATATCTGATGACTGCCTTAGACCTGCCATGCTGAACTCCTAGGAGAGTTTATCAGAAAAGAGCAGAGCAGCTTTGTAGTTGTAATTTGTGCCAATTAACTTGTGGGATTAGGCATTTATCTGGGTAATGAGAACAGCCCCAATTACACGAGATCAAAGTTCACACCATCCATAGGAGGTCAAAGTACTCGAGTCCTGCAGATGCTCCTGGACAGGGCATTAGGAAGGTGCTTCTTTGAGAGAGACTTTATCCTGCACTTGCCTCCAAGGGACTTCTCCGCACCTTCCCTGCCGCAGCCGCTCTGCCTGCTGCGGGAGCGTGGCTGCTGGCACAGAAGAGCTAAAGGCAAAACCTCACTGTCCTACATCCCCACTACATTCACTTGGCAATCATTATGATGATTCCCCTTTTAGTAATTTAATTCTCATTAACTGACACTCACAATGAAGGTTAGTTGATCTGAGAGATCATTTTGGAAGGAAGATTAAGCTTTTGCATCCCAATTCTTTCCTAAACTCTGTCCTAATCAATTATCTTTTCTCCTGTCCTGGGGGAGATTTCCTAACGCAAGCACACCTGCAAAGCGCCTTTAATTTCTTTCTGCAGTGGAAGGGGGGGGGAGCCCTTTGCTTTACAGTGATAATAGGTAAACCAGTGACCACAAGAAATATTTGAAATGTAAATGACCATGCGTGCCCCTCTGCTTTTCCCTTGAGCCAGCTTTTGACTTGAGGGACACAGCAAACTGGACTCAATATGAATGATGGAAAAGGTGGCCAGCCTCGAGCCGGCTCTGCCGTGAAAGGTTTTCCGCAGCCCCCTGTGCTGCTCATTTTGCCTCAGCATCACCCTGGCAATAATCCCAGGTCAGGACCAGCTTCCCCGCCTGCCTGGGAGGAAGAGAAGGGGGCAGGCCCTTGCAAGAGAAATCAGACAAGAAAAGAGAACAAAATCCGTGCAGCCCTGGAAACACCTTTGTGAAAGGGAGAAGTCTCGTTCTCCAGTACGCGTAGCTTGTTAGGAGAGAGCCTTGTTTAAACGCTTTCCTTTATTCACTTCACTTAGGAGATCCGTGCCAACGTTTGGTTTAATTTTATTAATATTGGAGTAATATTATTAATTATTAATAGAAATGTGTGCATTAATTTTTAATATTATATTAATATTTATGTTGCAGATATGCTGTAGAATAATGATGATATCACACAAACCTGTAGGACTTTCTGTGTTTATTACCAGATATTGGGTTAACAGAGAGCCATTTCGGGAAAGGATACCACCACATATAATGAGTTGCTGCCTTAATTTGATTACATGCTTATTAGGAAAGGTGAAACAAGGTGTTTCAGGTTTGCGGGTGCACAGCTGGCTGAGCAAGCACGCACCTCTAAGCCTGAGGGAGCTGGAGGGAAAGCTCTGTTGCTGAGCTGGAGAAAACCCAGCTGAAATTCAGTCTCATCTACATTCTCCTGCCCACAATTTCCCCCTGGGAAATTTGGTCACTTTAAAAAAAAAAAAAAAAGTTACAAAGTCTTTGAATGAGGGGGTGAAACAACATAAATTCTCCTGGTTGTGTGGCAAGTAAGACTCAGATATGCATGAGTGCTTGCCTAGGAGACAGGTCACCCTACGTAGCTGAAGTGAGGCTGCTTAACACAAGGTTGAAGATTAGTTTGGTGGTTGAAAAAAGAGGCTGGAGCAGCACATGGGTCACTCTAAGGCAAGAAAAAGTAGGATTAAGGTTGGTTTTGTTCCTTTGCAGGTGGGCTGGAACCTATAGACTTTTTCTTACCCTGTAACTCGAGTGAGTTAGGAGATTTTTTATAGCACACCTTGTCAAGGGGTATTTTGTTAATTTGTGAGTATGACCACAGGCAAGGTCCTCACTGATGCCTTTCCCCTGCCCAGTAGCTCTCGATTTGTTATTACTGCACAGATGGATATTCAAAAGAAACAGAAGGTGCTGAGAATCCCTTGATTTAAACAAGATGTCTCAGGAATTTGATCTTGACAATGTGTAACATGTTTTCCAGAAGGAATTAGAAAATTGCAGGAAGAGAAAAGACTGTGCAAATACAAGAGGATTTTGATAATAGCAAAATCAATGCGCCTTTCTTTATTACATAGATATGAAATGCCAAACCAGCGGGGGTACAGCTGTTAGACTAATCAATAATTCTGAGCACAGGAACGGAGATGAGTTTAATGCACATCAAACATGCAGCAAATCACCTATCATTTCTCAAGGAGAGGCTTGAGTGCAGGCAGACCAGCCCAGTGCAGTAGGATACATCTCAATGATTTGGCAGGGCAGATTCCCCCGTATCATCCAGCTGCCTCGGAGGATGGTGGAGCCTTTGAGCCGCTCTGCCCGGTCGTCAGGGCTGGGAAAGGCTGAATGCGAAGGGCTGAAGCCGAGTAAGCCTGCTGCACTGAAGGGAGGGTGGATGGCAGCATGTTTCATGGCAAGAAGTACAGCGCAGGGTAACAGCAAGGTGTGCAGGAAAGGAGGAATGAGCAATATAACCATATAGCACACTTGTAAACACCCCCATGGCAGGGGTTTCCCAAAGGTCTGAGTGTAAGACAGCGTAGTACGGGGGGGGGAAATGAATGCCCGCACAATGTAAAAATGACAAAAAGCCTCATCTGCAACCCCTAATTTGCCTGGGAAACTGGGTACATGTTAATTGTGTGCCAGGAGCACCCAGAGCATCCCAGATCGATGCTCCTTTATACCATGGCACCAGATATCAGCGTGTTACAGGCACGTCGCTGTTCCCAGAAAGTTACGAATCTCATAGACCAGACAAAGCACGTGTCTGTGCTGTACGTGGCGTGTACCCACACCACTGCAGCCTGAGCTATCCTGGGATGCATAACTGTCCTGTGCTGTGTCCCAGCAGGCGGCACGGGAAGGATGGGCTGTAGCTGCATCCCTAGAAGAGCCCCACAGACGTGAGTGCAGGGACTCCCGTGGGGCTCCGCACTGCACCGCGTGGGCAGTGTATCTCTTCTCGGGCTGGGAATCCCACTCCGGCCTCCCAAATCCCAGCACTGTGCCTCTGCCACAGCATCACAACATGTGGAAAGGATTTAATCTGGTTTTAAATGTAATGTGGCTTTGTAAATCCCAAGGCTGTAATGCAGTTCAGAAGCAGGCTGAAAATACGGCCTGGTTCCAGCCAAGTGAGTAGGGCTGACCCTTCTTTATTTACTTTTTCTCTTGTACATGTGAGTGCACTCATGTCACTTCATGCAGACGTTTGTGGGCTCTTTCAGTGCGAACGGGCAGCCGTGGCTCTTGCTGCAGAGTTCACAAACGAGTGAAGCTGCTATTAATTTCAGGGGGTGTGAAGCGGGGCCCACCCTTTATTTACTCCTCGAGGCTACAGTGGAGCCCAGGCAGCAGAGCACATCTCTTAACTGCTTTCATGGGACCTGCCAGAAAGGCCAGCTCAGGCGAGGCAGCTGCAAACATGCTCACTCTTCCCAAAAATTTCACTGCATCCTGTCAAATTAGTAGATTCCCCCCCACAATTTCTTCTCTCACATGGGTGAAACCTTGACAGGAAGGTCCCCCACCCCTTTAAATTCAATGGCAAAACTTCCTGACTGTGGTGGTATCATAATTTTGACTCCCTCCCCACCCTGGTTTCATTAAACTCCCCAAAGTTGCTAACAAACCTTTCACACATTGCAACAGAGCCTTCAACTATTTGGATTTGGTTTACATCAGCACTTAAGCTCAGACAGCTATTGCACAAATGGAGAGTAAGAATAAGTCCGGCTGGCTGAGACTTTAGGATCTTGGGAAGGGGGAAAATAGCGCTGAGACCCCCATCCCCACCGCCAGCACTGCCGGCAGGTCCTGCAGAGCCCGGCTTCTGCAGCATCCTTCATCGCCCTGCCGGGAAGCACTTTGGTGATGCTCAGCCTAAACGTGTCCCTCCTTGCTTTCACGCCGTGGCTCCCAGCTATACCTCTGCCTGTGATTCTGCCGGCTCCTTGGCTCCGGTGCCCGCATTCTCCCCCTTTAGTCACACCGCAGCTTGGCTGAACATATTGCACGTTCATCCGCCTTCCTCCACACCCAGATGTCTTCTGCAGCTCTGCCGGAGCTCGCTCCCTCCCTGGGGCAGCCCGGCTCGGTGGGCACCCGGAGCTGGTCCCTCTGCCCGGGGCCACTGCAGCCCCACGGCACCCGGGGGACCGTCCCCTCTCCTCCCTCGTCCTCGGCGCAGCGTGCCGGGGGACCTGCTGTGTAGTGTGAGCGTGCAAGGCCTAATGAGGGAGGAAAAGGAAAAAAGCCCGGCTGATTTACTTGACTATCAAGCTACTCAACGGTTTCCTTTCCATCACCCTCCTGCAAGCACTTGGTGACAGATGGGGACAGATTGAGTGGTTCGATGGAGTGAGGTAATATTCCACTAAATCATTCCTTCCTCTCGCTGTCAGAAAGCACCCAGACTTCAGCCCTTCCTTCTGAATCTTCCCGTGTTTCCCTCTGTGGATTTTTTTTTTAATGACAAAGCCATTTTAGCTCTACCTCTGCTGAAATTTCCAAGGGAAGCAAGCACTGGTATTTATAAGGTATGATAAAATGGGTGTTGTAAAACAGTTAGGAAAAGGAAGGGGTGAATCACTGCGAGACAGAGAGGGTTCTGGTGCTGTTTACTAGTGTTTCTGATTTCTTTTCCTCCCTGCGTGCGTGGGCTGAGCCCCAGACCCCGGTGCAGGACCCCGGCCGGGCAGGCAGCAGGCGCCTGGGCAGGTGTGCCGTGGGCAGGCACGCAGGCTCACACTGCACATCTCACAGATGGAAGATCCATTTTTTTTTCCCTGGATGATTTGTTCCAATGGTTAATCATCCTCACACAAAAACACAGGATTTTTTTTTATTTTTTTTTTTTAATGACACACCAGTAAATAACATTCAGAAACTTTAGGATGGGCTTTCTTTTCACTGGGCGATCTCTTGATTTCTGCCTACTCTACTAGGGCTGTGATGACTGCCTGAAATTAACTGGGACTTCATAGCTTCCCTGTGCCCTTGCAAGACTAGCTTTGAACTTGAAAGCCTCCTACACAAAGTGCTTTGCGCTATCAACCTGGTCACGGTAGAGGTGAAAAATGTGGCACTGAAGAAAGTGGCTTTCCGATAAATACATCCACAGTACAACCATGCATGACTCACAAGATCAAAGACAGAGTGCAAGTACTGAGGTCATTAAACATGAATAGAAATACAGAAATGCAACAGCTTGCATTAAAGGCTTAGCTTGACTTTAAAGTTAAGTGATGAAAGCTTATGTAGTCAGTGATTGTTCACCCGTGATAATGCTCTGCTCTTGCCATCAGTAGTTCTGTGCTCTACAAAGGTGAGTAAGAATAATTAATCATTTTTCAGATAAAGTACCGAGGTGTGGGGCAGTTAATGACTTGCACCAACTGAAAATAGGCTCAGAGATGCTCAGCATCATCAGCTCTAGGGAAAGTCAGAGGGCCGCAGATGTCAGGCCTGTTGGAAAATCAGCTCTTGGTCACCAGTTCTACAACCGACGAATGAGTAAGGATTTACCCCACACAAGGTTCTTCACGAATGACATGGCATCAGAGGCCACCAGCATAAAAGGAGATTTGGGGTAAGACGTCCATCAACACAGCCCCAGCCCAGTACGACTCTGCAGCAGCTTTTAAGAGACCATCTTCACCGACGGTCTTTCTCTGATGGCTCCATTTCTTTGAGATGTCGTATACTTTATAATATTCTGATGCTTAAGAACACCATAGCATGGGAGATACTTCCTGGTTTGTATCACAATAGAGTTAATTGTAGCCTGTGCAGTGTTTCGAGCAACTATAAAGGAAGCTGTGCTAAAACTGAGGATTTTAGGGAACCTCTATTAGAAAACAGCCCCCCTGCCATGTTTCTAATAGTTTCTTGATTTGCAGCATAACTATCTAATAAGGTTTCTGGGGTATTCTGAAACTGCACAGAATCATCTGATCTGCAGCCTAAGTTAATGAAGTGCCTTGAGATACTTAATGTCGCATTCTGCCAATATGTGTCTGTTATTCTGTCCGGAGCCACTTCTCTCAGGGTGGTTTGCTGGCAGTTCTGAGCAAGGGCAGCTGCTACAGGGGAGCAAAGTGACTGTGCTTAACCGTGTGGGGCTAGTGGCAGAGGTCCAGCCAAACTCCACGCATCCTTTGCTGGGAAGGGAGGGAAAATGCCAGCTTTGCTCTCCTCTGAGCTCAGCACAACATATCCCAGGGCAGTCCCACAGCATATGGCAGAGCAGCCTTCTGGAGGTGTAGCTGTATCACATCCAGGTAGAGCCCCGGGAAAGAATTGTTGCTATCGGCCAAATTCCTGCCCTTTTTCCTCAAGGCTACTGGCTTCACACCATTCTGGGAGGCAGCTTTGTCTCCCCCGGTGCAGACCTGGTACTGGAAAAGCAAATGATGACAGCTTGTGGGCTACGCATCTCCCTGCTCATCCTCCACCTCGAGCACGACCTCTGAATGAGACCTTTACCCAACAAGATAATTTGGCTGGGGCCAAATATTTCAGCCCTTTTCCTAGCAAACTCTTTCCAAATGTAACAGCAGAGCTAGAAGCACCCCACAGTACTCCAAGCATTTAATGTTGCAAATCGGACATCGCCATAGCCGCTACTTGTTGAGATTTCAGGCCAGTGTCATTTTTCAAGCTGGCCTGACATTTAAGTTCATGCTAAAAACTCCACTGACTTCAAGATTTGGACTGGGAGCGTTTACAAGGAATGTGTTAAATACCTGGTGAGTGAGTGAAGACGCCAGCAGCAATCAAGATTTTTTCCAGAGCAGCTCCCAGTGCAATTCTTCACCACAGAGATGCAAAAGCAAGCGCACCGTGACCTCTGAGCCAGACTGCGGAGAATCTCTGGGGGAGATGATGTTGGTATTTCCTGTGATACTCAGCACTTGTATGATAGTTTTCCATATTCTGGGCAACACATCTGCCTGGACGGGTATAGAGAAGCCTCAATCTATATTCTGGTCAAGCACAGGTAGATGGAAGAGCTGGGAGAGCCCCACTGCCGTGCAGCTCACCAAACCCTCCAAGTACTTTGCATTTTGGTCAGTGAGGATGGGGAGAGGGGTTCAGGCCATCTGAGTTTTTGCAAGTGAGCCCAGGACTTGCACAACAAGCTGCAATAGCTTCTCATGTGGATGCGGGAGGTAATCATCACCCAGCTCTGAGTCTCAGCCATTAGCACTTCTTGAGCAAGGCCAGCAACACTCTGGTTTTTGGATGGGCAGCTGGGGGTATGGAGGGTTACAGCTGCTCCTCACAGGTCCCAACAGCATCAGCAATGGCTCCCTGTGCTCAGCCCCTTCTCCCTAATGTTATTTCTCTTGTTTTGTTATCCTGAGCAGGCTTTCATCCTCTCTGACATCCTTTCTCTGATCTTGGTCAAAGCACTTAATCTCTGCGACCCATTTTCCCCATATGCAGACTAAAGGATGCTGTGAGAACATGCTAATGCTGTGCTTTGGAAGTGCTATTTTTTTTGCCGCTTTCTTATCTCTTCTCAGATGTCAGAAAGAATAGTTATCCTCTGGTGCCTCTCCAGCCCTTTCTGTTTTTTCATACTTTCTTGGTGCTCTCTCAGCCAGCAGGATAAACTTGCAAAGTGGTGTTTGTTGGTGTGCCGGCACCAAGTACCATTTCATTTTCTGCCATGTGTTGGTCCTTGATATTTAGTTTCACATTTTCTGGAATGAAGCCCTATTGTACAACATTCATCTAAACCCTGAATTAAAGCTACTGGAGTTCCTTCTCTTTTGCACTAGCGTGGCCAGGATCATAATCTGCCTGACATTACAAGTACCTAAAATATAAAATTAACTTCAAATGGTGCTGATTCTGCCCTCAGAGTACATCAGAAGTCCTGAGACAGCCCTGAAAGCTACATGCAAGCAAAAGGCAGGGTATACAGATAATCTTTTTAAACTTTTTGGTATCCTTTTGCTGTAGCCAGTGTTATTCTCGGTCATGGATGGGTCTGGTTGCCACTGATGGGTTGTAGCAAAGCATCTGTTACCTTCAGTGGCTAAGAACTGGACTTACCCATCTAGCAAGGGCATTGCCAAGATGGGGGATGCCTACGCACAGATTGGCATTCAATACAGCAGCGTGGCTAAGCTAAGTCTAAATAAAAACCATCGGGTCACCCAAAGGTGATTTTTTTCATCCCCCGCATATATGATTGACTATACAACTTGTGCTTAATTTTTCTAGAAGTGAAAAATCTGGTCCTTGCAGCTTTTAAGGAGGTTTTAAAATAACTATTCTCTCATCTCTGTGGTTTAAATAGAATCATAACCGTACTACTTATAGCTGGAAGAGAGATAGGATGCCAAAATATCAGGCATTTTTAATAGAGTAAAAGAAAGAAAACATTGGCTTGGGTACCAGCCAGGATTAGGAAAAAGAAGGCAAGATTTGAGGTAGAGATCACAGTTCTGGGCCCCTGCATAGGAAGCTTCTTAAATTTTAAGGAAATATGATTCCACAAAAGTTGGAACCCTGCTGAAAAGGCCTAACAGTAAAACAGGCATGTAAGGTATACTTGGAACACAATTCCCAGCAACAGCATTGACACCTTGCCCCTAAGTCTTTGTAATACAACTCTGCCCCATTACTTTCCAAAATTCACTAAGCTATGATCTGATATTCCATGAGGAAAATATAATTAACACTGATAACCAGCTTCTGCTGTGTCCTGAAGTTCTTGACAGCTTTCCCTCTGTACCCAGATGCATTTTCAAACAACTTTGGAAATGATCATTAAGTCTCACTTTGTTTTCAAGATAGCCCATCCACGGTCACGTTTCTTAGCCCAGCTCTGGCAGTATCAGTACAGCTCCATCCTCCTCCTGCCTATCTTCTCTGCAGCTATACCAAAAGCTGAAATTGCAAACTTCTCCTTACGCGCTTCAAGAAATGTTGCCTCTCTGGTGTTCAAATCGGAGCTGGGGGTGGAAAGCAAGATGTAAAATCAAACCAGACGCTCCACCTCATTTCATTCCCTGCCTAAACCTGAAGCTGCCACCCTAGCCCTCTTCTGATCTGCCACACGTGTCCCTTCTGTGCTCACGTCAGAGTAAGGACAACTATTTCTCAGCTAATGTCTAACAACTTTGGACTACTCTCTACAGAAATACTCTTAGCACAGACGCAGACTTCTTCATGGAAACTGAGCTTATCTCTGTCATTTTGTGTGTGACTTGCTCCAGCACTGTGATGTAAATGTTTGTAAATGTTACATGATACATCAGAAAGAAAGCCCGTCAGGGACAGCTTCCCCTGAGATGGCTAAAAACTTGTGTCAGGATCCTGCCATCAGGCTGCCGGTTAAAACACTTTCAGAGAAGTTTTTGTAGAACAATAAAGCAGGTTAAAATGCCATGCTTAATAAATGTAAATTACCTGTTAAGAATATAGTTTACCAATGAGTACAGTATTAACCAAGCCACCATGTCAAAAACCTGCTTTGCCAACTAAAATCAGCAATCCACAGTTCCACACTCTTTTCTACCGTTAACAGAGGAGCGATTAGCTAAAACAGAAATTTGGTTTCAGTAGACATGTGCTATTTAAACCTGTTGCCCATCATGAACTTAAGTCTTCTTAAAAATAGCTTTAGTCACTTTTATTGGTATAAACACCTAAATTGAGATCTAACAGCAAATAAGGATTGTGCTTGTCCATAATAACCTCAGCTGTGAAATCTACTCAGACACAAGACATACAACCTTCCACATACACAAGTTATTTGTCAGCAAAGCAGAATGCTGCCATTCTGAAACAATTACATACAGTAAAGGTTTTCAATATTTTATTAAAGAAAACAGTCAAAATGTACAAGTATTACCCAGGTTTGTAGATAACTTCCTATAAAGGCAGTAAAATATGAATTTCAATCTAGGCTTTAAAAACTGCTATAGTTGATTATTTTTAAAGTTGATATTTTAAAATCACGTTTCACAAATAGTTCTGAAATATTACCAAATGAATAGTGCAACAAGAAAATTGAAATTAGTTCTACACTGTTTGCATGTCAAGCAAAAAAGTTATAAGTAACTGCTTCAAATACTCAAACCATTTGAGAATGAATGAACCCAACAGCTCCTACCAAAAACTGACTTCTGACCACATTAGGAACGTCCTCTTCTTGTTCTTCACTTAAAATCAAATAATAATAAAACAACACCTCTTGAGGTCATCAAAAATAACTTTAGTATAAAATTGTCTTGGCCCTTATCAAATATTATATGAGTAAAATTGTTAAGCCTTTATCAAAACAGACAGGAATAGGGAAACAAACAAACAAAAAAATGTCATGGCCTTAATCCATATCTGTTGGAATCATGTCTAGAAATGTTAGAATAAGCAAGACCAGAAACTCGGAGCCCTGTTTTGTTTTTAAAAACGACACAACCACAAAGAAAAACAGCTTCTTACTGCCTAAGGTTTGGGGGTGTTCTGCTCAAGTACCTGTTCCCATAGACAGCAACCTGTTATGTTCTGAAGAGAGCATACGCAAAATATAGAAAAATAAATAAAATAGCTTCTTACAGCCTAAGGTTTGGGTGCTGGGCGGTGGTTTAGTATGTCCCCCACAGGTCCCACTCTCTTGAGATCATATGCAGAAACATGGAAAATCACATCCACCTTTCTTTTTTAGAAAAAGAAAAGCCCCCCTACATCCCAAAGCTCTTGAGATCGCAAAGGATGGTGCCCTGGGTGCTCTGGATGCTTTGGCAGCACGGGAAGCGGGCTCGGAGACAGACCCTGAGCTCCTTGTTGAAGATGAAGCAGAGGATGGGGTTGACCCCTGCCTGGGCAAACGTCATCCAGACGGAGGTGGTCAGGTAGACCTGGGGGATGGAGCTGGCCTTAATGAAGACCCGCAGGTAGCAGGCCACAATGTAGGGGGACCAGAGGAGCAGGAAGAGCAAAGTGATCATGTAGAACATCTTGCAGAGCCTTTTCTCCATCTTAAACTCCTCCAGCACCAGCAGCCTCTTGATCTGGCTGTGGGTGGCCTGCCTTATGCCCACGAGGGTGGGCGGCGTGGGCCCCCTGCCGAAGCCGGCCGTCCAGTTCGCAGCCGCTTGGCCGGTGGCTCCCGGCCCGTGGAAGGTCCAGTTCTGGCTGATGGCCGGTACCAGCTGGGCCGGCTTCATCTTGCGGTGGCCGTGGATGAAGAAGAGCAGCTTGATGTAGACCAGGTGGGTGGCGGCGATGACGGCCGCCAGCATGAGCATGAAGCCCAGCGTGTCGTTGGCCTTGACGTAGCGGTGCTCGAAGATGCACTGCTCCTCCTCCCGGATGAACTTGTAGGTGCCCACGTCGAAGACGGGGGGGAAGGCCATGGCCATGGAGAGGGTCCACACCATGCACACCACGGCCAGGCAGGTCCAGCCCGTCATGCGCTTGGCGTAGAAGCGGTGGTGGGCGATGGCCATGTAGCGCGTGACCCCCACGCAGAAGAGCAGGAAGGCGGCGTGGAAGCAGAAGAGGACGGCCAGGAAGGCCAGCACCTTGCAGCTGAGGGGCCCGTGGGGCCAGGCGGCCCCGCTGCGCACCGACAGCATGACGAAGGGGAAGCAGGCCAGCGAGCGGAGCCCGTCGGCCAGGCAGAGGTCCAGCAGCAGGTAGTACGGGGCGCGGTGCAGGTGCCGGTCCTTGAGGATGAGCCAGGCGAAGAGCACGTTGCCCGCCAGGCTCACGCAAAGGATCAAGCCCAAGGTGGCCAGCTTCAGCCCGGAGGCGCTCAGCAGGCCGCCGGCGCTGGGCAGGTGCGGGCTGCTGCTGCTCCCCAGCTCGCTGCTGTTCGCCATCGGGTCCTTCCTCCTCCTCCTCCTCCTCCTCCTCCTCCTCGGCGCCGCCGCGCAGGCAGGGCCGGG
>NW_010972438.1:5184384-5198764 GCF_000737465.1 Haliaeetus leucocephalus
TGCCGCGCCCGCCGCCGCCCCATGGGGATGCGCTGGGGGAATTGGGGGGGACGGGGGGGAACGAGGAGCGGAGCAGCGCGGAGCCACCCCCCCCACACACCCCCTTACCGCCGGCGAGCTGCTCCTCCGCGCCGGGCGAGGGGGCCGGGCGAGCCTGCGCACAGCGGCGGCGGGCTCTGCCCAGCTCCCGCCGAGGACAATGGGGTAAATCCCCCTCCCTCCTTCTTCCCTTCCCTCCTCCTCCTCCTCCTCCTTCCCTCCGCCCTGCCTCCGCCCCGCGCAGCCCGGCCCCTTGCGGAGCGCGGGGCTGAGTCACTCGCGCAGCGGCGCGGAGCGGCGCGGAGGTCCCGCTGCCGCAGCGGGGTTTTGCGGGGGGGCGGTACCGAGATATGGGGCTCGGAGGTATGCGGGGTGAGGGTGGGCATCCCTGCGGTGCTGCTGCGGGTTGTAGGCGATGGATGGATCCGGCTGCATGGCGCGGGTGTGGGCGTACGCCCGTATACACCCGTGTTGGTGCGCGGATCTATCGATCCGATGGATCCATACAGCAGTGGCACACCTGTGGCACGCTCACCGATGCGCTTTTGCTAGATTTAGCCCTGCTGAACGGCCATTGAACGCTCTCTCTTTCTGCACGCAGGGGAGGCAAGTCCAGGAGCGCCTGTTGCAGCAGATTGTCCGGGCACGCCGTCCCTTGCTGGGGAAGGAGCTTTGCAGCAAGCTCGCGTGGAAGGGTGTTTCAGCGTGAACACCAAGGAAAAGCTGCCTCTGCAAGTCAGGAGCCTGACATTTGGGGCCTGACTGGGGTTCCCAAGAACGGGAGGGGAGCTGGCAAAATGTCCCTAACCCATGTGG
Organism: Haliaeetus leucocephalus; assembly: GCF_000737465.1. Classification (NCBI taxonomy): domain Eukaryota; kingdom Metazoa; phylum Chordata; class Aves; order Accipitriformes; family Accipitridae; genus Haliaeetus; species Haliaeetus leucocephalus. The sequence continues at coordinate 5,185,240 of NW_010972438.1, forward strand.
ATGCTTTCTGCGTTTTCTGCTTTGTGCAGGGGCTTACCACCTCCCAGGCTCAGTTGCACGGGGCCGGGCGGGTTTTTGTGAGCTGGGTAAAACACCTTTGGCCTGGCTAGCACAAAGCTTCCGCTGATGCACCCGTACTGTTGGTGCGGGTTTATAACGGGTAGTTTAATTAATGTAGGCCAGGGAGGCGCAGATCCTTGTCCTCTCTCTCCCGCTTTGCCATCCATGTGTATGTAGGGCAAGGCCTCTGTGCGCCTTGTAAGGCACGCACCACCGCGCGGCCCTGGGCTCGCTGGAGATGCTAATGCAATTATCGTACTATTACTGAGTTTCCTTCATGGCCTCTTGTGAAGGACATGTCTGAAATCCTTTTTGAGCATTCTATTAAAAGCCATCAGTAAATTCAGCGTTATTCCAGAAACGATAGCAATTAAATTGCCTGCATCAGCCCCAAAAGCAGATGTCGGTGGAGCAGCTTTTGAGCGCATCTTTCTGGCTGGTTTCAGAAAGTCTCGCTGCGTGTGGCGGGGGGCAGGCACCGACCTCGATCGTGCCACCAGACATCCAGAGCAGCTCTGCTGAACTCCTGGCATTTAAACAGCGGTGGCACCAAAACCAGACTTTGGCCCAAAGACGTGTTGAGGGCAACCTGTATCACATGCAGGACTTCGTTTGCCCGTGGATCTGGTTTGTATCTGTTATTTATTGCTAGTGTTGGGACAGCAAAGAAATCCTGAGAGGAAAAAAAAAAAGCGGCAGATAATTGAGACTGCTTTTTGCTTCCTACCAGTACATCTAAGCTGTTTTCAGTTGTTAGGTTTCTCCTTTGCACCCAAGTTTTACTGCGACAGAGAATTGCCCACGGGTTGTTCAGTGCTTTGTGCAATTTTCAAGGCGTTTCTCACATTCGTGCGGTGACTTGAGTGCCGGGTGCGCAATGTCCCCTCGGCAGCCCCAGCGCCAGCATCGGGAGCGATGTCTTTCTGGAGGAGCTGGGGACACCACAGCGCCTCGCTTGCCCCCGGTGCAGCGCGGGTCCGCGTTAACAACCTCTCCCACAGCAGGATGCCAGCAGCCAAAGCGCTTTGCCAAGCACGAGTCCGAGGATCGGTTGTCCTTGGGGGTGCCTGGCTTTTCAGAGGACCAGAGGAGACCTCATGGCCCATGTTAGCTCTCTGATCTCTGCCATCAAGTGAGCAAAAGGGAGTAACACACCTGCTTCCCTCCTCTGTGCCTGCGGGTAGGGTTTCTCCTCTCCCTGAATGCTTGCCAGCGCAGCTGAGCTGGCTCAGGAGCTGCTGTAATTCACTGCTATCTTGCCAGGCCAGCAGCAAGTTGCTAGCTCATCTTTCTCCCACCTGTAGCGAGGGGAGAGCCGGCAGGGAATGGTGTTTCATCCATCTTCCCAGGCCTGCCCCTCTAATAGAGCTCTGTAGTGCTATAGGCAGTGTGAGCCAGGAATTTGGGGCCAGCTTCCTTGCAAGGCTGGCCGAGAGGCGTGACGCTAAAGGAACAGCCAAAAGCAATGGAGAAAATAAGGGGCAGGTGGGGGGGGTTCATACAGTCTTCATGCAGGCAGGCTCCTTACCTTCCAAAGGGGCTGGCGTGGGGTTAGACCCGCCAGGCTAACTCTGGCTGTTACACTCCAGCCCTTGTGCTGATCTCCCTGCCAGGGGAAGAGCCCTCCCTGCCCCATGCAGGCATGCCTGCACCTTGGGGTGCTTCACCTCTTCTTTGCATCAGACCCGTCAGGTTCCACCAAGTTGCTTGCCCAGGCTGGGTCTCAGTTTGGACATTAGGACGGTGCCACGTTTACAGTATTTGACTAAAAAATGAGAAATGGGGTATTTTGTAGCCCCTCTGCTTTTGCAGAGCTGCTCGAGGAGCTCTTCCAGGTTGCAGGGACTGTGGTGCCTGGGGAGGTGTCCAACGTTGAGTCAAAAGGAGCAGCAGGGACGGCCCCGACATCCCCACAGCGAAGCCTTTGCCCTCGGCGCTGCTCGGCTCTGCGGTGCGCTGACGGGCATCCAGCCCCCGGCCGAGCGGGAGCACCTTTGTGCACGGGTGTACTCCTGGACACGGCACGGCACTGAAACAGTGGGCTCCTACCTCTGGTGCCCAGGCAGGGGCTGAAAACACTGGGTGTATTTTGATTTGGGCATAGCCAAACAAAAGCCAGATCCATCGCAGCAGCCGTGGGGAACAGGTAATTTCCAGAGATTGTAATGAGTGTGTTAAACTATTTCCCTTTCTCACTATAATCACTTTCACAAAACAGGTTTAATGAAGAGCTATTCTCTGCTTACAAAATGGTGCTGCACAGGCTAGATGGGCTCCTCTGACCTTTCAATGTGCTTTACTTGAATTGGCTGCCTCTTCATGTTCTCCGCTCACTGCCTTGAACAGGAAAGACAGCTGAAATACAGACTCTTACAGCAAGTACTGTGGCATATTGCCACCTTTCCACCAGTCACCGGTATTCTTCCTGAAACCATAGGTATTTATTATTGGTGGAGGTATTTGTGTTCTTGTGTCTGGGAGCTCTGCATAACGTTTCTGGAAAGAGAAGTGACCTGTATCCGTGGTACTACTGTAGTAGAAATCAGTTTTATCTCTGGTGTAACATAAGGGAAGAAGTAGGAAATGTCTGGACATGCCTGAAGGACAAACCCAGACCCCTCCGTGGCCGAGACACCAGCGGCAAGCAGGACAGGTGAGAGCAGTCAGCCAAAACAATTTTGCCGTCACAGATAATTCAGGCAAGGAAAAGTTTTCGGGCTTAGTAATCAAGGAGATGGAAAGGTCAGTCTGGAGCAGAAAGGGATAACGGAGGCTTGAGTCGGATGCTGGCACAAGAAAGGTTTGGATCCTCCTTCCCAGCTTCCTGTAATTCCCAGACAGCTGTCCGGATGACATTCGCTATTTGTGTTATCTTTGCACCTAACGGAGTGGGTCAGGGACCAGGGTGCTACAAAAGCAAAACAAAAAGCTGTCCCTTTGCCAAGGGAACTTAAAATCCAACCCTGAGATGGGAGAGAGAGCCGATAGGAACCCTGGAGAAGGGGGAGGACGAGCGAACAGCAAGGCTGCAGCCTAAGGAATGGCATTGGTGCAACCGCGGCTATCACTCATCCCTGCAGAGAGAGGAGGGAGTGCAAGGAGAGAATGAGGTGGGTTTGTGGGTGTTTGCAAGGATTATGATAATACTTTGTGACAACAACAGAACAGAAGATTACACATTAAGGTAATGTTTGGGCAGCGGCTAACATGAAAACAGTGTGAGAAGTTTTAAGTCTGCAAAATTTACAGTGCTACCCAAAATAACTGCACAGGAGTCATGCTTGCCCTCTGTAATCGGGGCACAGCCATGGTACATGCTAGTGAAATGAAGACAGATTTAAACCAACGCTGTGAAACCCCTACCCTACCTCTTGCTTGCAGAGGGTCCAGATGTCAGGTTGGGGATGGGGAACTGGGGACTGCCGTCAGCCTGGGAAGATGCATGGGTGGGCAAGCAGAGGCCAGATCTGTGCCCAGCAAAACACCAATGAAGCGTTTTGGGTGTGGTTTTGTTCACAGAAGTATTAGCGCAGTCGTGCAAAATGTACAGATGACACCAAAGTGGATGAGAGTGTTAATGTCACTGTTGAATCCCGATTTCCTGGATGGCAGCAGAGGATCTGCAGGCAAACAGTCACATAGATGCATCTATCTGGCAGAGAGGTATCTGACAGCTAGCTATCACATTTTTCAAGGGCTTATTCCTAGCTGTTTAATACTTCATATGCTCTCTTGGGGAGGGAGGAGAGAAGAACGGAGGAGTATATTTGGCACAGCAGGGAAGTGGACTCGGGTCTTTTCCATCCCTTAGTGCTGTGCTGTTGCAGAGGGAGAGAAAGCCTCCTTCCACAGCGGCACTAATCCTCCTCCACAGTGAGCTGAACGTTTTGAACTTGAACAACTCCTCTCATTTTTCCCCCATGTGATTGTGAGTCAGCTGAGCTTCTCTATTCTTCTCCATAATTGAGTAGGAGATTATTTTGACTGGAAATAACCAGACACAGGTATCATGGCTGTGAATGCCTCCATGCATGCCACTTGCTAAAAGTTCTGTAGCCTTCTGCAAAGGGAGCTGGTCTTTAAAGACTTTGCTCAATGGAGAGGGAAGAAAAGCAGAGGGGAAAAATAGCTCCTTCCTGCTCACTTCTATCACTGGCTCTGCTAAACTTAACCCGCTGAATTGTCGGCGACATGCTGTTCTTCAGAAGCAGCTCTTTTGAGGAAGAGCTCCCCTGTGACATGGGGAACAGCCGCAGCGAGACAGGAAATATCCCTGACATTATGGCTTTCTACATCATGTAGTAGCCGCGATCCAGTCCCATGGACATGCCGAGAAAGTTACGAAAAGCCATTCCTCTCAAATCTCCCGGGAAGCTCTCCAGGCACAGATTTTCCTGTTCCTTCTCTTCTCTCCATAGTTCCCTCTCACGGGATCTAGACCATCTGCTTGGGCTGCACTTCCCACCCCTCTGCCCTGGAGGCAGTGAGTGACCGGAGGAGCGCAGGGCAAGGGAGAAGTGGATGCAGTGTGAGGCCATGTCAGGGTGCGTGGCTTCCTCCGCTGCCGTGGCCGCTGATGCTGTGAGACACCATGCCCTGCCGGTTTCGGCTCTCGGAGGGTACCAGGGAGGTGGGTGCAGCCCCTCCTCGGGGCTGAGTTTTAGCTACGCGCTCTCCTCCTAGCAAAGCCGGATGCTAAGGAGCATTTCACAGGATCAGGCTTTCTCCAGTTTGTACGTAAGTGGGATTGCTTCAGGCTATTGAACCAGCCTGCTGCAGACTAGCCAACCCCAGAAGTTTTATCTGTGCTGTAGCAACCTCAAGCCGCTGCTGTTCTGCTTGTGTATCTAATGTCTCAGCTGCTTACTGAGGAGCTAATGAGCTTTTGGAGATACATGGGTGCTATAAACTCCTTAGGCCGGAGATAAGCAGCTTATTTCCTTTAGGAGCACTGCCAGCCCTTGGCTGTGCTGCTGTGGTGCTTCTCAGGCCCCAAGTTCTTCATTAGCAGGAAGGGTTATAACGTGTTGCAATAAATAAGTGTATTCCTAATTACATGCATACACACATGTGCTGCAGCCACCTCCACAGGCTGAGGTAAAACCTGGCAGCGGGAGAAATGGGCACCAACAGGCTTTACACGCTGTGTTGTCACGTCTCCCTGCACGACTGACTTCAACCCTCGCAAACTGCCTTCTCTGCACGGGGGCTGACCCATCTCGTCAGTGCAGGGTGAAACCATCACCCTCGTCATGGTGAAATAGCCTTCAGCACCCAAAAGCAAACTCGCCGTGGACAGCGTGGGCAGCTTCAGAACAAAAGGTGGCTGTTTTGATGATGAAACAACTTATTTCCATTGCTATCCTTTTTCTGCTTTTGGATAGAACTACTGTGAACACCTGTCTAGAAAATTCACTGGCTACAAAAGAGGTAATGCACAACTGAAAGTTCATTTTCAAAGTCATTGTGAAAGCAGGTTTTTACTTCCTTAGTATGAATTCAGCCCTTGCTGTTTTCCACTCAGTGTCTACAGTGTCTGCCATCAAAAGCAATTCTGCTGCAGCTGGTCAACAGGCTGCAGTTGCTTACTAAAGGCTAAAGAGAGCCTTCAGATAAAATCTGCTTGGCTAGTCAAAGCATCTTCATCTTATTGTGTATTTCACTCCCCCCCCCGCCTTTTACATATTACCCAGGTATAAATTAGCCCAACAGCAGTCTTTCAAGGTGTAACTAGGACCATAATTTGGTATGCAGCTCTCAAATTTTTGTTTAGTAGCTCTCCTTGGAGCAGTTTTGGAATTACTCTAATCATCAGGGAAAGTTATTTGAGGTGCTGGAAGTACTTTCTGATACCATCTCTTAACGTGAATAAATAAAATCTGAAAGCTGATTTCTTTGCTGCTCTACTGTCCTTATATATTACCTTTCCTGTTGGTTTATACCTGTGCAGAGCTTAGACCGAAGCCAGAACTACTCTCTTATTTTGGCACTCTGTGCAAATGGATATCCCCCCTCCTTGCCTGTGGCCCCTTCCCCCCCTCCACAGCTGGCTGAAATGAAAGGGTGAGCAATGTAAAAACCTTCAATGTGACTAAAACTGTGAGATTTAACAGTATCAGAGAGTCTATGAACACTAGTTGAATGCTAAATTCTTAGTTAAACGGGCGTTGTTTGTTTAGCTAAAGCCCTTGCCAGGGTGTTGGAATGGGATGATAATCCAGCAGCGTATTCCCGTAATGGGAGCAGCGGTTCGGAGGTCAGCTCTAGGCTCTCCACCACTGCTGAAGCAGTACAGACAGTTCAGCATCATGTCTGGAATTCAAATCAAGCCATCACCAGATTCATGTTCAAGGGCTGAAAGTCGCTAACTAACCCTTCTGTATTTAAATTACTTATTCAACAAAGGCGTCCTCTCGTCATTTAATTTTGAACTATAGAAATAGCATGTAAAAAGATTTTGCAGTTAGAAGTGTTCGTGGGTCTCAACCAACTTTATAGGCTAAAAGTAAAGTGTGAGAAACATTTTTTACCATGCTATCCTATCAATTGAGCTTTTAAGGCAGGCTGATGAAAAGGAATCTATTATTTTAATAGCATTTTCTCTCTGGTAAAAGGTCTTGCTAACTTACTGAAGCAGAGCTTGAAATAACAGATAAAAACTGTCAGAAAAGCTCTGATGTAGTTTGGAGCTCAGTGAAAATTGTGACCAAAATCTGAGCCTGATCAAACCCTGAGTTAAATGCCAAAATGCCCCAGGATTCCTCGGATCATCATGCAAGCTGTTAAGGATAACAAACAGCTTATTTGTTTGGGGTTGGGTTGGTTTGTTTCTTAGTTGTTCCTTTTGTGCAAAGGGTTTTTCTTTGGGAGGATTGGGTGGTTTCATTTTTTATTTATTTGGCCTTTTGCTCTTGTATTTTACCTAATAAAATTCACTTCAGTGATGCAGGGCTGATGAGGGAAAACCTCCCACAGCTGTGTTAAACCTGAAGTCTTCATACCTGAGAGGAGCAGGGTATGGGTTTTTGGTAAGAGCCAACAGGATTTCACATTGTTTGTGATGTTGAAAAAAATGGTTGTGGTTATATGCATTGGTTATATGCATCGTACAAAAGCCTTGTTAAAAGCCTCTATATATCGTTTGAGTGCCAATTGAATTACCTTTACAATAAGAACACAATGACTGGGAGGATTATGGAGAGCTGTATGATTTTCATCCATGCAATGCTTGAGCCCAGCCTGGGAAACAAACCTCATCTGCCAAGCTCTGTAGGGCCATTTCCAGCTTTTCTTGAAGGAGGGACCTGGCTCTGCTACCAATAAATAAAGTGGGAATTTTGACGCTGCTTTGAAAGGGAGCTAAACTGAGCTCCGTGAAAAGGGAGCCCTAGCATGCAATGCTGCTTTTCTTTTTTTCATATTAATGTAACTAATTAAATGTTTGTATTTTTTTAAGCACTAACTGGGTTTTGATGGTCGTTTAGAGACTTTGAGAAAGTCAATAATTGTGATGAAATAAGACTGTAGACGCCAGAACAAAGTCCACATGAAATCCGTGATGTTGCTAGGATACAGCTATTAGTATTTTCAGTTGGCTGGGGTATTTTTTTGGTGTGGTTTTTTTAATAGAGTCGGCCTAACCTCCCTTACAAACAGTAGAAGAATACGTGACTGCCTGATCCCATTTACGTGATGCTCCTTCAATTCACAGTAATGAAGCCAAACTTGACCCATCAGTTGCAGCCGCTTTTATTTGTGAAGAAGAAACACAGAGAGTATTTTTGACCTGAGCTAGAGGGAGCACATCTTATCTGAATCTTGATTTTTTAAAAAAAAAATGATGTGCAGGGTTTTCTCCCTGTGGGTGTTATATTGCTGAAGTCAGTCTCCCTCTAGTGGTTTATTTCCAGAGGGGCCCTTGGCTTTACTGGCTTGGACGGGTACCAAATTTGATAGTGTGATGGCAGAAAGTTGAATGGCCCCTATGAGCTGAACTGTAAAGCATCATTGAGCTCATAATTTTTAAGAGCTAGGCATAAAACCTATACAAATATTATTTTCTGCGGTTTTTATATTTTAGAATTTAGTTATTGTTTACAGTATCAATAGTAGATGAGGCTTTCCATCCCAGGCTTACTCTGTGGTACAGGCTAACATGGTTTGCTCGGTGTGTAGGATGTGACTCTTGCACATTGTTTCCTTCAGATGTATACTGGGATGCCTGTAAAAAAAAAAGATCAGTATTTAAGCTCATATTCCACATCAAAGCCAATGCCAGATGTGGTGCCAATAACATTCTTTTTGATTTAGTATAGCACAGAATAGCATTGTGGATGGTGCTATTTTGGGATCCCCATGTTTGGGGAAGCGATATCTAAGTGAAACACTCTGCAGATATTTTACTGGGAAATAAGGAAAAGCAAGCTGTTTGGAGTTTGTTTCCAAGATATAACTTAGATTTGAGGTCTGACAGGTTTCTTCCATTTATGCCCCTGACCCCACCTTTGCTGGGCATCTCTTTCTTTAGCAAATAAGATAGCTCCAGTGCCTTACAAGCGTGGGGAATGGGAAGGGGGAGGGATGAAGGCAGAAGCCTAATATCCAAAGCTGAGTAAGAAATTCAAGTCTCCTAATACCCAATGCATGGACTGGATGCTGAGTTAAGCCAGTTCAGCTCCCCGAAGATGGCTAAGTAAATAATAAAGATCTAATGTAAAGCATATTGAAGTCAATACATGCCTTTACTTAACTGAAAAGGGCTTTGGACGAGGCTCAGCCTTCCTTCACAAGTGATGGTAACCCAAGAGAGCTGTGATTCTGCAGTGCATCAAGGATCCTGGAAAGACTGATGTCTTCCCAGCTAGTACACTAATGTGAGGTAGCTAGAGGACTGGTACTGCCTTCTTCATGTTCACATCTGGCAGAAGTCTGTCCTGTGATTTGCTTTTTCATGTACCAGAGAAGCTACTTGGCTTTGGGTTTTCCTTTATAAACTGTAATAGAGAGAAAGCTTGGAGAAATTTAGGATCACCTGCCCCAGAAGTTAGCAAGCTCCCATTCCGTTCTCACAGGCCTCTGGACCTGGACGTTGTGAGATGCCGTCGCCTTCCCATGAAGCCTTTTACAGTATGTCCAGTTATGTAACAACTTGAAGGGTAAGCCTTTACTTTTGTTTGACTTTTACTTAATGCTCAGCTTCTATTGGGCAATCGGGAATCTTGATCCCTTGGGAGACTGCTTAAAACACTTTCTTTTGGACGCTGCTCTGTAAAAGCTGCACAGCAGTTCCCATGACAGTGATTTTGGAGCCAATTTTGTCTTTCATTTTTGTTATCACTTTTCAGGCTGAAGTTTCCACACAGTGTCCTGGCCAAAGCTGATTTGATTTTGGTTTATAGCTTGAGCAAGAACTGTTCTGTTATTTTTTTTTAATATAAAACATATGCATTTACTCCTAGCATGTGGAACAAAATTCTTGCACTTTTTAACAGCTCCACAGCTAAAAAAGCAGTCGTACAAATTCAGTATGCACATGGTCCTCTCTGAGATTTGTTCTAGCATCACTCACAGACAGAAAGTTAATAGGAGTCCTATGTTTAGAAGGAGGTCATGGACACTTAAGGGATGCCCATGAAGGCATGAACTGGCTTTACTTTTATGTAATTGTACAGATTATTTTTTTTTTTAGACTTTCACAATGCATATGTAGAAACTTTTTTAGTAAGGAAGGAAAGGATCTAGTTGAACCGCACTTCCTTTTGGACTAGTGAACAGTTATGCCAATTGTACAAGCTAAGGAAAGGTTTCTCTGCTTGTTTGACTTTGGTAGGTTCATGCATTTGAAGGATGACTTCAGCAAACAGGAGCTTGCAGGAACCAGCTGTGTGAGGAGTCTCTCCCGCAGAGCAGTGCTTGGTACTGTGCGGGAAACCTTCTGTCCCAGGCAGGGCTGGACTCAAGCCTGCGAGAAAAACAGGCGCGGCGAGCCAGTTTGTTTTTAACAAAACGAAGTTATGCAGTATCATTTAGTTCTGACATGTTCCCACTATGCAGCAAATGAAGAACTCACTAAATACAGCATATCTCTGGCCATATCATTTGAATATAACTTGTTTCCATGACAACCTCTGCTTAACAGCTTGGCTGATATGAAATCATTCCTAGATGAGGGAGCTTTTGCCAAAAGCATTGGGATTCAACAATTTAATACCACGTTTTAGCTTTTAAAAAACATTTATTTAAGCCACTGGAAGCAAATATCAAATAAAATCCCTTCAACCTCACTTCTGCTTCGGCTCTCGGTTGATCAGTTTATCTTCCTGGGAACCTCTCAGAAGCAGCTCTTGTGTTACTTAATATGCTTCTGAAGTCCCAGGCAGTGTTTCAAGAGCAAGTGATCGTGACACCAGCGTTTGGTAGAGAAATCACATTTCATGGCTGTTGGCTCAGACTGCGAGGCAGCGGGGCAGCAGCTGGGCACAGCAGCCAAGGCTTGTGCTCGAGCCATCCCTCAGGTCCGGGAAGGTTTTTGCTCCAACTAGCTCTGCCTTGGAGTTAAAAAGAAGAGCTTTGGCTGGAGAGAGGTCTAGCCCAACATTCCACATGGTTCATTTTGTGTCAGGAGCACTGAACAAACAAACCCAGGTTATCTGTTAGATGTTTTCTAAGGTGCAGTACCTGTTGCCTCAGAAATAGCTGTGGAATACTTCCAGGGTGCAAATGCAACATGACTGCTCATATGGTGCTTGTTCCCTTCCTCCCTTCCAGGTGCTACATTGCATTGGAATATAGCTAAAATAAGCCTAATGCTTTCCTAATATTTCTCACATACGCAGGCATTGCTGTTGCCACAGTGATGGTACACAGCTGTCAGTGGGAGAAAGGATGGTCCTGAAGGTTTTAAGAGGCAGTCCGCCCCTTCAAACTGCTGTTGCTTTATATCGCGGGGATTCCCTGCACTAGCTGGGAGCAGGGGCTATGGGAAAAGCTACCAGAACACGCAAACAACCTTTCAAGCACATGTAACATACCCATTGCTGTCAAGATTTTGGGATCAGCAAGGATTATAAGAGTAGGGATTTAAATCTCAAGTAAAACCATGGAAAGAGTTATGAAGTATTCATTGTTTCTTCTGGCTATAACTTGCCTGCTTCAGCTCTAATTAGCCCAGTGTGGAGGGACTTGGGCCTTTGCTGTGGCAAAGAGGTTCAGGTGCCTGAAAGTGGGTGCAGACAAGCAGTGCGAGGAGCACAGAATGGGGCAGAACAGTATTTCTCACTCCAGGTTTTTTGGTTTGTTTTTTTCTCCGCAGTTGTTACCTGGGAAAACTTCAGCTGTTACCCATCTGTAATCAGCTGAGCTGATCTACCAGCTGACTCCTGCTCTTGGCCACAGAGTCCTGCTTTATAAGGCCTTAGCAGAAAAGTGCGTGTTTTCCTGGAGAACTCTGCAAGCAAAAGGAGGATGTGGCTGGGAGAAAGTGTAAGGAATGGAGCCAGAAGCCCCTTCTACGTGGTGAGCTTTAAGCAACTCATCTCACCTTTGCACCATCTCGTAGCGCGGGACTGCACCATAACACAGTTTGTTTATGGTAAATCTGCTTGAGAAGGTACAAAAGCACAAGAGCTGGTATCACCAGGGTTTCTTTTAAAAGGAGCCTTCCAGATATATGGCAAATATCAACAAAACACATTTTTAATTAAAGCCCTATAACTATCTCTCTGATAATGCTAATAATTTCCTGGGATTTTTAATCTCTGAACTGATTTCATTCAAGGTGTGCTGGCAGCATGAGGTGGCTAAGCAGAATTGGGATGCTGTTCTTGTGATTGTTTTTCCTTGTGAGATCCATCTCAGGAGACTCGTTTTTGCCTCTGTGTCACGACTTCTGAGAAATCTCTGTAGGCCAAAGATGCACTAATTCAATACATCCTGTGATTGCCCTTCCTCCACAGCCAGATTAATTTACTGTTAGTTGAGATTCCCACAGTGTACCTTGTGCCACTGTGAAGCCTGGCATTTACCCATGTAAACAAGAAATAAAGGGAGGCTTTACGTGTCTCATTTGGAATAATGATGCAGACTCTACCGCCTGGTACTCACTCCATGTCTTGGAGGTGTGGGGGTTGTACTTCTATATTGCTTCTTGCAGCTCAGATTTTTTATAACAGAGTAATTTTTTTTTTCAACCTGAGCTATAGTGTTTTAAACAATGAGCAGCTCTCTGATAATGGAATCTGGGGGTTTTCACTGAAGCATGTGGCTCCCATGCAGGTGCTGGATACAAAGTTAGTTTTTGCAGTACAGTCTAGTGGGTTTGGCCTTATTTCCAGAGTGATTCTGCTGCATATCCGAGATTTAATACGTTGTTGGCAACCTCAGCAGAGAACACCAAAAATGTATTAGGTGTGGAGACTATTAGTGGCAGTCACGGAGGCAAGATGTGGCCCTTTAGGACTGTAAGAAATTAGCACTCTCCTCCTCTCCTCCTGTCTTTTCCAGCTCTTCTGAGACAATCTGTGCCTAGATATAGCCATTTACTGCGGGGTTTTTTTTTCAGGATTAACATTTTTGGTGGGCTCACCATTAAAATAGAGAGAAAATGCTTGGAGTGGGCATAGCAATGAATTTTTAGATTCCAAGCTCTCCCAAATGGTCATTATCTTGCCTTCTATTTAAAGAGGAGTAAATTAAATTGCGAGAGATGGTGCAACTGGTTTTGCAGATCTTATTTAATTTGGCTTAGCAGTTAGCATTTTCCATCTGCACAACATAATCATTAACTTTTTTGTTTCTTCATTGTCACTGTACAGACTGCTTTTTACGGGTGATCTCTGCCCTTTCTTACTGTTAGGTTTTTTTTATTTCTTTAAAGGAGTGTGTCTTTATTGATTTTTCTTTTGGGATGCAGTATATATAAAATTATTCATCCTACTAAATGTGCTTGCAAGGAAACCTCTGTGATTCATGGTCTTTGATCCTGCTGTGGGTGTTTAACTTTACTACTGTGCATAGTCCCGCTGGGGAGAATCTTAATTTCAGAAATACTATTATAAAAATAACGCGAGGTTTTTAGCATGTGTCTAATGCCGGATTATGAGGAGCATCTCCCTATAAAACCAAGCGTGTAAATTAACTAGGCTGTAGAGAAGATGAGAAAATAGATAAATCATCCCCCCCACCCCAAGGCTGGAAAGGTTCGCTGTTGCGTTCTCGTCTCCATCCACGGCCAGTTTGCACGGTACTCATCCCTCTGTTTCGTGAGCGCGCTAGGGTTTCGTGTCCTAAAAATTGGATTTTTTTTCGGAGACGTTTAGTTTTCCGGTCAGCATTGCCAAGCCGGACTGAGCACGAAGGTGGTTTTCTTCAGAAAGGCGGCCCCAGAGGCTCTGAGGTGAGGTGCGGGTACGGGCAGGGAAGGGGCCGCCGCGCCCGCCCAAACCCCTCACGGCCGCGGGTCCTCGGC
>NW_010972438.1:5198774-5199848 GCF_000737465.1 Haliaeetus leucocephalus
GGCGGCGACGGGGCGGGCAAGCGACGGAGCCGGCTGGGCTACCGCTCCACTCGCCCTGGACCTTTTGGTTGGACAAGTGAGTGGGACTGGGGGGGGGAGGCGGTGGGTAACAGCCCTGCGGGACGCGGGGACGCGGGTGGGGTGAGGCGGGGAGCTTGAAGAGGGACCCCCCCAAAAAAAATCCGTCTGAGGGAGGGAAGCATCTCTGCTTTTCACAGCCCGGGGGTCAACCTGCCCCCCGGGGGGGAGGGCAGCGGTCTCTGGGAGTTCGTCCGTGAAGTGGGTTTCGGAAACGCTTTCGGTTTTGTAGCTCCTCACGGTGACTGAGGCAACGTCGGCGGTGGGTTAAACTCTAAATTTAGGCATGACGCTCGCAAGCCCCAGAAATAGAAGGCGAAAGGTTAGGCTTCGCTGCTGCTGCGTTTGTGGGCGGCCGGGCCGGCCCCCCCGTGCCCCACAGCGACCCAGTCCCACCGGTCACCCGTGGCCGTGGCGTGTCGAGTTCGATAGTCAAGGTTTGACTCCTGCGGATGACCGGTTCTTAAAACCCGCAGCGGTCTGTTTTGAAGGATTAGCTAAAATTTATTAACTGCAGCGTTCCTGTTGCGGTTGATGGGCTTGAAGTTTTGAGTTTTGGTCTCTAATGGTCTTGGAAAGCTGCTGCAAAGGGAACCCCCCCCCCCGGTGCATACAACTAAGCCTAGGGAAAAAGTGCCAAAGTCGAAACGGAAATAGAAATTTTAAAACCAGAACTTGATATCCTTTTTTTCCTAGTGTGTATTTTCTTGCTGGCATCTTGTTTTTAATCTTCTACATCTCCCTTTTCTCAATTTTCTGTTGTATTTCTCCCCTCTCCCCCGCACTCCAGAAGGAAAGTTCTCTCCTTTATAAGCCTTTCTGCCGCTGAACATACTGCCTCGTACTACTGGTAAAATTCTGTTGGTGGGGTTTGGGGTTTTTTTTTTTTTTTGGTAGCTTTTCAACTCATGACAGTCAAACAGCAAGAAACTGTTGAAAGCACACAAATATTCTGAGGTCCTGCAAATCAGATCTTGGGGGGGGGGGGGGGAAACC
>NW_010972438.1:5199858-5206834 GCF_000737465.1 Haliaeetus leucocephalus
CCCGAAAAAGGTTTTTGGGGGGGGGGGGGGAAACCACCACAAATTATTTCTGGTTAATCCTTTTGAACTCGTGACATAGTTATGGTTCGGTTCAGGATATGAGTTGTGTTTTCCATTTGTTTTTAAAAAGCACCATTTGGACTGCTGTTTAAGCAAGCTACCATCCAGATCTGTTTGTTTACACAAGCCATGTGGAGAAAAGCATGTCTGTCTTTTATGATCAACATCAGAAGTTAAAATCCATTTCAAGTTCCTGAGTTGTATCATCATTTTTTTCTTGAGTCTTGGTTCCACTGTGGGCTCTTAAAATTCAGTTATTCTATTGATTTTTTTTTTTTGCCCCCCCTCTTTCTGATCACATATAAGTGCATTTAATTAGGTAGTATTGTTGTTCCTTAACTTATAAAATCAAGAGTCTATATATAAGAAAAAAAAAAAAAAAAAGAGTGGGACCTTATATATTGTGTGTTTTGTTTACCAGCAACAATGATAGAGTAATGGCAGGGAACAAGAATGGCGGCAAACAAGGCATGCTTCATACATTTAAAAAACATTTAAGGCATTAAAAAGCACACAAAAGATTAAACCATGAACTTAATTTACTGCGGTGTGTGAAGGTTCATGTCTCTGTAGAGAGTCCCGCAGAAGTGGCTGTGGCGTTTATTGGTACACCCATGCAGATTTGATAGAGGGATCATTGCTTAGGCTTGTATAGGCTGGACTTTCCATAGAAGATAACTGTGGGCATTTTTTTTTAACTTACTTTAAGACCTAGTGTGAAGCAGTGACGTTTCCTCATGAGATGGTATTGATTTTTGACTGCTACTACATTTTACCCTGCTTGGACTGAAAAGCAGGAAGAAGTGATGCTTAAGGATAAATAGATGTTGAGATGGGTATGTAGTTATCTTTTTCTACTAAATTACTGTGAGAGAGATCTATGACATACATTTTGAAGATGTTAAAATGTATCTTTTCAGTAAGTCACACTGTTAAAGTAAATGTCCATCGTCTAAGCGGTACTTTTATCGCAACTAGTGATATGCTACTAAGTGATTTCCCTGGGGTTCATGACCTTGCTTTTGTCGTAGTGTCACTCAATACATCTCCTGCTTTAGAAGTAAATGCCTTTATTTTATCTACATCAGCACTCGTTTCTGTGAATGGCTTGGCACAGGCTTAACATCAGGAGGCTGGGATCCTGTGACCAGGTTCTGGTTCATTGCCATTATCTTACACGTCTCACGGGGCATCTGCGTTTCCTGTAAGTGCTAAGCCTTTCTTGGTATGTGTGTCTGAAATAGTAACCATCTGATACTGCTCTCTTGTATCTTACGCCATATATGCTTTAGGAAAGTGAGCATGATGGAAGCTTTTGGGAGAATATTATTCACCAGTTTGACAAATAAGATCCCATCTATGATCTTCAAATGCTCGCAAGTCAGCAGTTTCACAGAAGGTGGCAGAGAAGCTGTCGGGTGTTTTTCTCTTAAGAGAAACAAGATTTCCTTTTTAACTGTTAGGATGTTTTAAGGTAATGTGCTAGAAGTTTTGAAACCAGGAGTTCAGAACTGCAGTTTCATTTGTGCGTTTTGCAGGTTTCCAAGTTCATACCTACATGTCTCATTCATAGCACTTTTGCATGAAGCCATGTTATGGGGCATGGGGAATTTCAGCAAGTCTTGCAGATGCCTTCGGTGCCACCTTGGGAAACTGATTCTTGCTGGTGGCTCTTCACACTCGTGTCTCTCTTGGTGAGGCTCTGGATTGGTGCAGGGTCTGGCTCATAGTGGCCTCTGGCTTTGAAACAAAAGATAGCCTTTCTAGTTTTTGGTACACTGTGTAGTCTTTCAATTTTCTACACCAAAGTGCTGATATGCATCACTGAATATAACAAATTAAAAACAAGGTTTACAAATCTGGTCACTATATTCGTGTTATGTAGCACATTAGCCATGGGGATTGCACAAAAGAAGTCAAGTGAGGTGACCATCAAAGGCTGGGATGTCCTGGATAACAAGCCATGTTAGGCACTTGAAACCATCCCTGAATGGGATTTGGGGTTGTGGATCTGGGTGTGATCTTTGTGTAAATACAAAGCTGTGAAGCTGATTATGCGTTTTGGTGTACATGTGGACATGATACAAATATCCTACTCTGTAAACCTTGCAAATCATGACTGTTGTTTAGCCTGGGTATTGTATGCCATCTTATGTTTAACGCTACACCAAGTAAGCCTTTCCCTACCAAAATAACAGAGGGAACATACTAGTACTAGTAGCTGTCTGATTTTTTTTTTTAACCTCACAATGAGAAGCCAGAGGTTTTGTCAGTGGTAACAGTTTTTGGTCCAGTGTGTGTGTGTACACACAATAATGAAGATGTTGCGTGTCCTTGCAAAAAGACATCTTTTGAAGATCAAACTGCATCTGAGCTGCCAGTGTTGCTGACAGACAGCTTTCAGTCAACAGCGAGGAAACTTATCAGTACCCTTCTATACAAGTCAGTGCTACCAGAAATTGAACACACATCACACAAAAGCGTAGTACAGAAGTCTCGTTTCTAGACAAACCTCGTGAAAGATGCGCTTGCTTCCATGGAAGTCTGAGAGTGCAGCAGGGGAGATCACATTGCAGGATCATGGCCTGCCTGCCTTGTCTTCTTGCCTGACTTCTAACAGTGCTTTTTAGATAATTTCATTTCTATTGCAAGAACAGTTTAACTCTTCTGTATCTTTGTGAGGGGAAGAATATGCTTATCAACATTGTCAAATATAATGCAATGTTATTGGTCTACTCCAGGAAAGTAACAATATTCTTGCATAAACGTATTATCCTTATGTGCTGATTTTTCTCTCTTCATGTTATACTGATGAGTTCCATATAAATGAAGTTTAGTAGATATTCTGATAACTGAACCATTTTCATAATAATTGTGAATCTTTATAACTAAACACATCAGATATTTGAAACTAAACTTAATAATTTCCCTTCTTCCCTATAGCAAAATCTTATTTATCTAGGATCATCTATTTAATCTATAAAAGCTTATGAGTAGGTGGCTTACAAAGAAAAATGATGGTTAATATTATAAGAACGTTCAACCCAGTAAATGCATTTTGACAGGCTTTGATGGCTTGAAATCAGTCTTTGTATTCAGAATGGATTACCAGATTTATTTAGTTGCCACAGCGTGTTTTTGAGTTTATGCTTTGTAAGTAAATATTTTGCTTATTTATACCAAAAGCAGTTGCAGCTGAGTACTTGCAGGGGTATTTTCAAAAGTGCTTGGCAGCTTTTAAAGCTCCCGCTAAAGCCGTGATGAGATTCCCACTGGGAAACAAAGGCCAGTGTGAGCACATATGAAAAAACTTCTATCCTTAATTCTTCGCAGGGAAACAGAAGAGCTACAGTTCAGCATCAGACATTAACATAAGCACAACCACCTGGAGGTTTATTCATGGATAAAACAATGGAATTTATCTTTCTATCCTTTGTTCTTTATTCGTGCTGGAATAATGAAGGAGTAGTGAAGCAAGCTGGCATTAGGATTCAGTTTGCGTAGGTTATTCCTGTTTCCATGTTCCGCTTCTGACATCCATGCAGTTTACCATGAGATGCTGTACGGTGGTCTGGCCTGATTAGGTAACTCTGTTATTCCTGATATTGCACTAAAATTTCCCCCGTAAAGATTCTAAGATGCAGAAAAGCAGCATTACAGGGCACAGAACAGGCAGACCAGGAGAACTGTCGAATATTTTACGTGCAGGCTCTCCACGGGGAACCCAGATGTGCGTTTGTAGGTGGTGTGGTGACAGACCAACTATTTCCATCCCTAGAAGAGCTGTCGGTACCTGGCTGGTGTTGTGACCCATGTCCCCTCCTGCTGGGGTGCTCGTGGGGATTTGCAGGGCCTGTGGAGTTCCTTGGAAACAAGTTGTTCACCATGGCGATAATTGACAGTTCAGTATGGCATATTGGATTAATTTTACTGTTCATGACAGTAAAATTATCCAAAAGGGAGGAATCCTGTAATGGCTTCATTTCAAGGGTTAGCATTTGCAGGGTTCTCGTTTTGTAGTAGCATGTGTATTGAGGTATTTAGCAACATACGCAACCATCTTACTACTCCTAGTTTATAGTGTAAGTGTTTGCTGGAAGAGTTACGGAAGTAGGAGTTTCTACAGATCCCTTCACTTGGAAGTCATCTGCCATTTCTGCTAACTTAATTTAAACTTATTCTGTGTACTCAGTTAAAAAAACCAAAAACTGCAATTTCACAGGTTTCAAGGCATAAAACCCCCTCAGTTGTCATCTGTGCTGACCTGCTGAGTTTATGGGTAGCTATCACAGAAACACTGGGGTTCAGATTTGTCAGCAGTGTAATTTTGTAGGAAATTCTGGGCTTTTTCCTTCTGTCTGTCTGTCATTAAAATACCATCTCTGCCTTACACTCATTCATTAAACTAAATTTGTGCAGGTGTAACTTCTGCGGCAAATGACCCTGAACTTTTAAATTGTTGCATGTCATCATTTGCTCATTTGCAGTCCTTTCAATAGGTTTTGGTTTGGGGTTTTATGGTTTGGGGTTTTTTTTTGTTTGTTTGTTAATGAAAAGTTTGGGGCTTCATGCTCATACCCATAAATCACTGACACTTTCCAGACCTGGGTGAAAGGCTGAAATAATGCCATATAATCTTGTAGGCATGGAGTACTTACCAGGCAGGTTACTAGAAATAAATGGTCACTCACCTTAACTGTTAAAACAGACAATTTGCTGGTCGGTTGGTGTTTTCTGCCAGCTGATCACATAGTTTCTCGGGAAAATGTTATTTGCAACTATCAAAATGAACCATTTTATAACCTCGGAGTGGAATATTCTGTCTTATCTGCTCTTTGAAATGGCATTGAATTTGCTAAATGGCTACCATGATTATCTAGATAACCTTTGAAGGCTATGGTTAGAGAATAGATTTTAATCTTTTATTTGAGCAGACCTTACTATCGAAGCAGTGTGGCAGTATCAGTCTGAGTATAGAGAACGATGATACTATATGTTGTACAGCAAAGTTAACCCTATATGCATTGATGACTGCTAAGTTAGCAAACTGGCAGCAGTAGTGCCTAAGTAATTTCTTGGGGCAGTGGTGTGGGACAGCAAGAGGCGAAGTTCTCTCAGGTTTTGCCTGTTTGTGTTCTGTTACATGTGAAACAAAGTGTTAGCAGAGAAGTGCTACTTCTGTCAGCAATAGGGTAAAAACAAGGGGTAGTTTGTTGCAAAGCCGCTGCTCCCTACTGACAAACACAGTTAAATCACCTGATAAGTTTTAAAGTCTGTTTTAACTCACTACCTCTTTTGTGTGTGTGCATTCAAAAGCCATCTAACTGTTTCTCTTAAATACTGTAAATTTCTCCTTTTGCTCTTTCATGCCGAGCATAGAGTGTAAGGGAAAAAAAAACAACCCAAAACCCACAAACCAAAAAACCCCTAAACCTTACTATGATAATTCCTTTTAAGCAAGTTGTTTGTTGTTGTTTTCAAGTTATCAGTTTTTCCATGGGAGTTTTCATAGTTCATGAGCCACAGGACTAGAACCTGCACCATAGCAATTTCTTGAGTGGGGGGGAAGGGTGTTTGTTTTTATAACCTCTAGTTAAAGTTATTTTTGAGGTTTGGACATGTAACGCTGTTTTCTCATCAGTTCCACTGTTGCAATGTACTCTTATGTCTAGTGATTAACGAGCAAATAGTAAAGTAGATGTTAGTTTGTCTGTTCTATACTGAAAAAGTTGGGAGGGATTTGTCTGCTGGTTTTGTATGTATTTTTAAAGTAACTTATTTTGAAAGGCGCCTTCAAAAAAAGGCCTTGCAGCTATTATTGAAGTTTTGAAGATGTGATGCTGTTTCAGTAGTTTTGCATATTAAACTTTTTCCTTTACATGAATATCTGGGTTTTGCCCCAGAGTGTGAATTATATCTGTAAGAACTGAGAGTTACTTTATTGTTTTTCTGGACATATTTCTTGCTGATCAGATGTACCAGGGCAAACAGCCACATTGATGGGAGGGTTATAGAGGTCTTATTTGCCCTTATCTTTTCTTCAGCAGGTACCTGGGCAACAACTGGGGGTTTTTTCCCCTCTGTTTCCATAAATCTGTTCTGTTGCTTCTGTTTCCAAATGCAGTCATTTTACACATTTTTTTTCCTCTTCTGAGATGCAATGGGAGGTTTCTTTGTTTTTGATCTTCGTTTTTCTTTAGAAATCCTATTTCAGCTTTGGCGGGGGGGGCGGGGTGGGGTGGGGTGTTTCCAGTTCTAACAACTTGAATGTGCCTTAGCAATTTTGACCTCATTCCCCCCAAATTGTCCCTGTGGGGGCATGTGCTGGGAATTTTAAGATGGGTGTTAGGATGCGCTGTTAGCACGGTGAGGGGAGCCAGTGGTGCCCGGGGATGTGGCTGCACCGTCCCATGCCACATGCACTGATGAAGGTTATAAATAGAATCATTTAGGTTGGAAAAGACCTTTAAGTCGATGGGGTGCTGCGTGTGCCTCAAGGGAGCAGCTCTGGGTGGAAACTGGGAGTGGAAAACTGGAAACTGGTGGAAGCTGTAAGTGAGCTTGAGGAGCTAAACTGTGCCCGGTGTACAGCGTCGCAACCCTTAGGTCTGGCGATGAAACTCAACCCGAGGACCACTTGGCTGTATGGGAAGCGCTGACAGTAGCCACGGCTCGGAGGAATAAATGCGGGGCAGCTGGCCCAAATTTTGGGGGTTTCCCCCCCGAAATTTTGGGGGTTTCCCGCCCGCCTCGGCTGCTGTGGCTCCCCGCAGCAGGGGAGGGAGCTCTCCGCTGGGGCTCGGGCTCCTCATCAGCCCCCACGCGTGTCCCATCCACTCGGGGATACCGAGGACCTTGTCCTTATCGCGGGGGTGACCGGGCGGTGCTGCGGGAGGGCGGGGCGAGGGAAGGGACA
>NW_010972438.1:5206849-5249597 GCF_000737465.1 Haliaeetus leucocephalus
GCCCCGCCCGCCGGCCGCGCGCGCGCCCCTGCCACCTGGTGGCCTCTGCTGCGGGCGGCGGCTGCCGGAATAATCACCGCTCGTTAATTACCGAAACGCCGTGGATGAGCTTCGGTTTTAGAAGTATGAAACACCGGGAATTACCTTAAAAGGCTCGAAGGGGGTTCTGGGACGCGTTAAACGCGGTGAAGCGGCAGCCCGGGACAACGGTGGGGTCTGATTTTTGGTGCCGGGCAGCAGAATGTGGGGTGGCCGGTGGAAGGAGCACTGTTAGGCTTGGTTTAAAGCTCCTAATTCCCCTGTTTGATCTTAATTTTTACAAAATAGCAGGTGAATCTTAATTTATTCAAAAGTATAAAAGCAATTGAATTCCTATCTTTAAATGTTTCCTGATAATTGGAGTTGGAGTTTATTATGCAACTTTGAGTATTTCAACTTCACACTCATATGATTCACTTTCCTCATCCATCTCCCTTCTCCCTGCTTGATAAAATAAATATTTTAATTAATCTCCATTTTGTTTTCAAGGTCGCTTCCTGGTACGACAGCAGCTGAATGTGCATCAAATTTGAAGAAGATTTATACAGTACAAACAGTACAGGTAAGGCGCATAGCTTTGCTATGGGAGTTGCCACACATTTTTAATGTAACTTTACACCTTAGGTTTCATTTTTCCTCATACGGACAAGTCACACTTGTGGCTTTGTGTACCTGTGGTATGAAACATAAGTGTTATTGGTTGTGTGTGGTATTGCTTGGTCATTGTTTGAATTTAATTTGGCTTTCCAGACCAGGAAAGGAGGAAGCATATTGCGTTGATCAGGCAAGCCCCTGCTTCTTAACCTTGTCTGAGTTTGCACTTGTGCCTCCATTGGATTGTTATACTTGATGTATTTTAAATATTTTTCCTGCCTTTTCTCCTTTTTTTTTTAAGTACAGAAAATAATTACACAAGAAGAAAAAAAACCCACATGTTGTAATTTTTAGTTTTCCTCTCCTTGAGCATGAATTTAAAAAAAATAAAAATCTAGCAAACTGACTTGAATTAAACTACTTTTAAATCATGCAATACTTGCAGCAATGAGAAATTCTGCGTGTGTCTCTATCATCTGCCAGTGCCGAGCAGCAGGCATCTCTTGCAAGTAAAATTGCATTTCTGCTTCAATGTTTTAGCATAAAATGTAGCAAATTGGTATTTGTCTCACCTTAATGCTAAGTTGTCCCTAGTTCGCTAAGTCTCTGACATTCTAAGGTAATGCCAAAACTGTCTCTTTGAAGGAGCCCAGCCACAGTGATCTATTGAAGTTTTAAACAAGGCTTTCTCATTAACGTCTGCACAACTTGTTATATTGCATGAGATTTTTTTCTTCCTAGCTAACAGGCGTAAGAAAGGAATTGGATTTTGGAGTTTTCTGGAGACGGGGTTATCAGAGGAAGTACTTTGGCATAAAGCATGGAAGTGTCCTGCAGACCCCTGGTTCCCTCTCACCTTGCCATGTCAGCAGAATGTTCCCATCAGTCATGTAATGAAGTGATGCTCTGAACTTAAAGCTGACAACAGAAGTGGGTTTATTTCAAAATGGGCTGCAATGGCTCCTGTTGACAAATGGACAGCTTAAGACCATGAAGTAGTGTATGCAGTATCCGGTGTTATCTATTTTCCCACTCTGAATCCTGCCTTCTTTATTAAAATAATTAGGCTTTATTGTCTGAAAAACCTGAGGGTTTCTTCTCATCAGGTTGGGGTTGAAAATACAAAAACCGCCTTCAGATCCTCTGGGAAGACTCATGATCTGGATGAGGTTATCAGAAGCTAGCAGGGTGGCCCATGGTGTGTCTTACTGCACTATCATATGAATAATATGATCTTCCTTGGGGAAGCAAAACGAAAATCTTCATTGACTTAATCACTGTCCTTCATGGGCAGTAGCTATTCAATGAGCAAGGCCAGTCTGCAGCGCCTGAAGGCTGTTTGAAAACCAAACCTTCCAAACTGAGTCCCTGGTTCAGGACAAAGGAACTCTCAAATCTTTCCACAGTCATCTGCTGGCATAGCTCTGCTCCTTCTACTTCTGATGGCAGCTTTAGGGTTTGGGCACACAACCAGGTAAGAGTAAGATGAAAGTTGAAATGGGCTGTTTCATACCAATTTTTTTATATTTTAAATAGCCTTCCATCTCTTCTCGTGACTGGGTAGTGGTCATGGCTGGTAGGTAGAATTGTCGAGGGCCACAAAATTTTATCACGTGATGTTGCAATCTTTGTTTCTGAAGTTGTGCTATTAGATAATACTTAATGAGTTGTACTAATGCTTAATATTGCATCATTGCATGTTGATGCAATGTAAGTCTTTAAAAATCCTTTCTTATTCCCAACTGTTGGATAAAGAAGAAAGGGGATTGGGATCTTTTCATTCATCCCTCCCTGTTGCTCACCACTGCTTTTGGGTGCCTTTTATCCACCCCAAACATGTATGACAGCTTCTGCAGAAATGCTGGGAAGTAATCCTGATGGTTTCTGGTAACTTGGATCTTCTAATTTTCCCCCCGTTCCTGTATTAACATGTGCATCTCAAGTTCTTCGCATCTGGTTGAAACTTCTCACTGTGATCTAGACAAAGTAGTTGTATTGCTAGTTAGGCATTTAATTCAACAGAATTATTATTTGTGGTGTTTTTGTAACTCAAGGTAATCATGAAGTTTTAGGCTAGTCTTAAGTGAAATAAGGTGAATATTTGATATAAATATATATTTTTAATATGCTAAGAAAGTTTTATGGACTGCTTTGTTCTGACATATTTAGTGTAACTGATTTTGATGATTTTTTTTTTTTGCTCTCTATTCCTAAGGACTTTGATTCTAAAGTAATCCACAGTTCAATGCTTCCCTTTTTTCTACCTCCACCTTATGCAGAATTGGCATCTAAAAAAAAAAAAAGTAGAAGTGAAATTGCAACATGTTCTTTTCAAGGCATTTTATTATAATGTAGAAGGTGTCAGTTCTCTAAGGAGCAGGATATCTAATTGTTCTAGAGAAAACGAATAAGGAAGTAAATCTGCATGAAGCTTACTCTCTTGTGTTACTGCAACTAGTATTTTTTTCTCTTTAAGGATTTCTGGAGTGTCTACAACAACATTCCTCCTGTGACAAATTTGCCTCTGAGATGTAGTTACCATTTAATGCGGGGAGAAAGACGGCCACTTTGGTATGTGTGTTATCATCAGGCATTTCTGGAAATGGGCAGTGAAAAAACCTGCAGTGGTGAAAGGTGATGTTTCTGTTGCCTGCAAAGGCCGGAACTTAAGATACCTATGAAAGAAATATCCTAAGGATCTTATTAAGCTTAAAAGTGACTTATGCTAAGGAGTCTTTATCAAAATCAGACTGTAATTTAATTGTCCACCTCTGAATGTAAATGTAAGAAAAATTAACTTATGAAATAGAAATCAAGAAAATAAAATATGACTCTGAATTTCAATTCAAGAATATGCAGAATATGTTACTTGTATTTGAATTATTTTTAACTTGCAATTTCTTTTCTTTCCACTGAAGCTAGTGTAATAATGATGAAAATGACTGATGGTCCTTAACTGTTCTTCACCTGTGCAAAAGTATGCTTCATATGCATATAAATGCACATATAGCTTGGATTAAAACTAATTTAAGGCATTATGAAATGATTCACTGCAGCAAATTCCTACTTGATTGTAGGATGGTAATGGAATAAAGTATAAATCATTGAGGTTTTCCTTTCAGAAGCTGAGTTTTGCATATCTTCTTCCTGGTGCAGTTCTGTCACATCTGAATTAGAGAGCCTAAGCACTTCCTGAAGAGTTTGGATCTTTTTGGCATTGTTTGCATAGATTGTGATTGAATTAGAGTTCTTTAACTTGATCATATTAAGTCTAAGTGGGTGGTGGCTTACTACAGATTTCTGTCCCAATCTACTGAACAAGTCATTAATTTTCTCAAGTTAAATGCATCTGAAGTTCTACATTACTTTTCTAAAAATACTGGTTTTTAGGAAGAAAAACAAATCCTGAAGTAAGAATTGAGGACTGCAGATTTTTGAGGATGTCCTTCCAAAGTTTTCCCCCTCTGTTCCCCAGTGTTTGTCTGGATTGGTGGGAGACCATTGACCCTGCAGAATCTATAGGTCTCATACTGGGCTTAGATATTCCAAAGATGAATTTTAGGTTATTCCTTAAACTTTGCTATTACAGAGTTTTAACAAGAAACTAGAACCTTAATTTAAAACAAAGTTGAAGCTCACAGGTTTGTACACCATGCCTTTGTCATTATGAAGCAGTTTAATGGTTATGTCTGCCCTGACCCTGGGCAGCTTCAGCCTTTCTTTTAATAAGAGCAATTAATTTCTAGCTGTCACAAAACTGAAATGAAGTGCGCTCGTGTTCTTTGGTTAAACTGGATAAATGCGAGTGTGATAAGCTGCTTCTGTGAAAATATGCCAGAGTTTTTCCAAAATAAAAAGTTACCATAGTAAAACATAAAATTGCTTTGTGGCTTGTTCCCATATAGTGTGCAGCCACTTCTAAGATGGTCTGTAGTCAGGGAAAATGTGTTTTCCAACACACAAAACTTGGGAAACGGATTAGTTGTTGAGATGCATTTTATATGAACAATGAAAGAATTATCTCTGATGTCAGAAGTCATAGCCTGAGTCATGCTACCCGGAGTTAGTAATTGCACTTCAGAAGGGATTTTTCTGGGAAAATTAAACCCCAAACATAAGGTTATCTAGATTTGGATATGAATGTTTGTTTTCACTGATCTATTTCCCATAACCAGGGAAGAGGAAAGCAATGCCAAAGGAGGTATATGGAAAATGAAGGTCCCTAAAGAAAGTACGGTATGTTATATTGACTTTTTTCTTAGACCTTGTTTAGGAAGGGGGTTTCTTTAAACTCCATCTGATAAAGCTGTTGTAAAGCTTTTTATTTCTGAAATCACCCAACACAACAACCAAACACTATTTTAATGTCTATAACCCTTTATTTTAAGACAATGAGCAAAAGTTTCTTTTCCAATAATTCCATGCTTTTGGTAACATTTGTCAATGTATTATCAACTAAAAGAAAGCTGTAGTGTTATACTCCGTTTCCATTTGGAAATACGGTATTTTAGAATCACCTTTGTTCTCAAGACTGTTTGCTTACAGGTATGCAAAGAAAGATATAAAAAACTTTTCCTGATAACGTTATATGTTAAATTATAGCCAGAACCTTAGTAATGCTCTTCAAAAGTCCATACACAGAGTCCAGCACAACTTTCAGAGTTTCACTGAAATGCTCCTAAACATTCTGTCAGACTCAGTAGGACTATTTCTGCTTGGCACTGCTTGTTTGCACCTATGTATGGCTGTGACTTTCTGTAGCCAAACGTGGACCAAGGCATCGTTTCCACCAATAACTAATCCCATCTCACGGCTTGTTGCCACTTGAAGGCAGAAGATCTTGCTCATTCTCTCCTGATCCCGCTTGCACAGGCTCTGGGGCTCACTGGACTGTTTTGTGAGCCAGCTTAATGCACTCTGATGTCAGAAAAAGTCTCCTATTTTATTTTATTTTTAATTTGAGTGTATGGCCAGGAGAGGTTTTTTGATGGGGTATAGGGGGTAAAGGAGGAAAAGATGAGTAGGATCATCCCCTTTGGCAACAGTGAGTTGTCAGATCACCTTGTGTACATCTTGTGAAACTGTAGTGTTGCTCAGTGTCATCGCGCCCCCCCCCCCCCCCCTTTTTTTTTTTTTTTTAATTTTAAAATGTGAAAGATAAAATCTGGTCAGGCATGTTGTTGTTCTAGCCCTGCTGAAATAACTGGGTTTCTCTTTGTGCCCCTAATCAAATGCACGTGAGTAACTTCTCCTGTGAACTGTCACGGTGAGGAGATTTGACCTCTTCACATGTGGTGTTTATGTGTGTAAGTATGTTCTGGATCAGGTCTCTCAACTCGAAAAGTGAAGTGTCAGAAAAATGTGACAGCCTTGCAGAAGGCATTAAATGCTGAAAGATGTTACTTGAAATTTCAGCCAAAAGATAATTGATTTTTGCCTGTGGGCTTTTTCCCCATATGTGAATTGCAGCTTTCCTCCCCTGCAGTCCCAAGGGATCACAAAAGACTAAAATTTTCTTTTTCCTCTTATAATCCAAGGTGTGAAGATTGTCAGAAGTGACAAGTGGTTTGGGGAGCCTGCATTACTGGGTGGTGAATTTAGGGACCTCAGAGGCTGAATGATAGCCCCTTTTTGAAATGAAGGTACTTTTTGATCTCTCAAGCTATGTACCACACGTTCTACGTCACTTCTGAAAGGTTTAATTGAAAGTGAACTTCAGACAGCTTTTAGTGCCTCTGTAAATAGCATAAATAATACCTTTATGCCTGTTTCTCACTTTTTGGCTTCATTCTTCATCACGTGCACACAGTGTCTCCTTGGCTAAGATAAACCATCTTGTGCAGACCTAATTCAGAAAGATTATATGCTATAGCAGCTCTTGCTGAGGGTGTTGAGGGAGGAAAATGTAGGTTTTTCTAAAGATATCTGTCTTTCAAGTGGTATGAGAAACTGACTGACAAAATACTGACACTTAAATGTTGTTGCATGTGTACGGTGACACTTCTGTATGCCAATTTTTAATATGAAAACTAATACTTTTTAGATCCTCATAAGCCTGATCCTGCAACTGCTTACTACTGGATGAAGTGCTTCCTACCCTTGAGACCGTTAGGACAACTCACAGTAGTGAGCACTGCGCCTGGCAGTGAGAGTGTGCGTGGTCAGTCCCATCATTCATCTCTGAGCTGTTCCACTGGCAGGCAAAAGGCACTGTGTCAGAGGCTGTCATGCTGACGTCTTCAGCCTGCCTTGGGAGCATCAGATGGTCCTTCCCATAGAACAGCTTTATGTGATGCATTGGATTAGATGATAATGAGTCACACCAAATCCTTTGTATTCTAGAAGATGGCTTAGGAGTACTCAGAAACAGCCATTAAAGGAGTTTATTAGTTTGCCATCTTTGTGGCTGCTTGCTTTTTGTTTTAACCTGGTGCATTTGATATGTTGGGGTTCTTAATAGTACTAAAACTCGAGCTAACTTCATATAGCAGAAAAGACATTCCTTAAAAGTATTGTAGAATCACAGAATGGTTTGGGTTGGAAGGGACCTTAAAGATCATCTAGTCCAACCCCCCTGCAATGGGCAGGGACACCTTCCACTAGACCAGGTTGCTCGGAGCCCCGTCCAACCTGACCTTGAATGTTTCCAGGGATGGGGCATCTACCACCTCTCTGGGCAACCTGGGCCAGGGTTTCACCACCCACATCATAAAAAAATGTCTGCCTTGTATCTCATCTGAATCTACCCTCTTTCAGTTTTAAACCGTTACCCCTTGTCCTATCAAGTAGTATATGAAAAAGTCATTACTACGATATAGACAAATATTCATGTTGATATCTTCTTTCAATAAATAAATAAAATATTCTGTCCCTGTAAACCCACACCTTGGAGCGTTATCTTGGTCCAGATGCATTTGAAGTTTTGTATGGGCTTTGGCTTAGGTGATAACTGCTGTCAAAAGCAAGTAACAGTGTAATTAGTCTAAGAGCCAAAGAAAAGTGGCAGATCGCTTTCCCCTGTTTTACTTTTGTAGTGAGCATTTGAATTTGTTGAAAGATGGACTTATTTCACAGTCAAGGCAAATCAGAGATGATGTTTAAATATAAATCAGTTTAGTTCAGCGGTAGGGTTTTCAGGTACTTTTCTTGAAGTGGTTAGTAATTCTTTTCTGTAGAAACAAATGGTCATAAGTGGAGCCTTATGGTCTTTTATCATGGGAAATTCTTGGGAGAATACTACTTTCATGCTTTACATTAACTCATGCATTTGGGATGAGTTGTGGACACAGCTATAGTGAAGGTAAACTTACTGTTAAATATTTAAAATATTTATTGGAACAATTCTGTGTAATAGTATGTATTGCTCCAACTGTGAGGAAATTAATTATATAACACAGTGTGTACTTACAATAAATGTTCTTTTTTGTCTAGATAACCTCAGAAAAGAGAGTGCACTCAAAACTGAGCTAGCAAACCTAACTTTTAAATTAAAAAACAATAATGCAAATGTAACTTTTTTTTTTCACCCTCCTTAGGCTGCAGTTTGGAAAGAGCTACTGTTAGCA
Organism: Haliaeetus leucocephalus; assembly: GCF_000737465.1. Lineage (NCBI taxonomy): Eukaryota > Metazoa > Chordata > Aves > Accipitriformes > Accipitridae > Haliaeetus > Haliaeetus leucocephalus. Next base: position 5,215,048 of record NW_010972438.1, read on the forward strand.
ACTATTGGAGAGCAATTTACAGACTGTTGTGCAGCAGGTAACTTAAAAATGATTGAGGCCAGCATGACAAATTGAGTTTGAATGCAGAACATGGAAACACTGCTAAAAATGGGATACAGGGATGGAAATCTTATTCACACCTGTTGCCATTAAGAGGACAAGGTATTCTGACTGTCTTGGCACAAGACTCAAGCTCAACAGCTTGCATCCCTGGGAAGCCGGCAGGTTTTCTAGTTATTAAATATCTATCTGCTAGCTAGCATGTAAATGATAAATATTAATTCTACAGTGCCAGGACTCTGGAACCCCAATTGATACTAGATTGTTTGTACTATCACTGTTGGAGGCAAGTAAATTAGATAGGTGCCCCCGTTAGCCCTCCTGGTCCCTTTTGTTCTCCTAACATATTTAGGAGTTGTCGGGGCAGCACTAGTGCAGACCTGAAGCAGAGGGAAGCTGTGTGGTTTGCCTGTGGTGACATTAAAAGCCCATAGCAGGGCTGTAATGCAAACCTGGCTCTCCTGAATCCCAGGTTAGCACTCTACCCAGAGGCAATATTTTCATTATCACTTAAAAGTACTGCTTAGGTCAAAGGGGTCTTTAGTGTAATTGAATTTTCATAAATATTCTTAAAATACCTTGCCGGTTTACTGGAAAACAGGCATTAATCATCCAGAAGCTCACATGTGATTTTGCTCAGAGGTAATAATTTAACGATGTTGCTTTCAGAATAAATATCTTCTCTAGGCTTGCAAGATTGCACATTTCATTCAGAGATGGAGCCTGGGAAGGGACTGTGAGTGCTAGCTGGCTTAAGATAGAGCATCAAATCATGAAAAGGGAGTAAAAGTCTGTGACCATTTAATTTGTTAAGGTTTGGTTACAGAACCGTTTCTTGCTTCTGGGTGAAGCAAATGATGAACTTAATCATCCGTTGGCCTGGGGGGGAAGGAGTTCTGGAAGCTGAACTAACTTTTCAGTTCAAATGACACTTCTCCATCATTTCTCTTGACCATATTTACTTCTTTTCTAAGCACGAGTATCTGATTAAACTGGCTGTTGCAGTGATGGTGAATATCCTGTTAGGAGTGTTCCTTCACTGCTCTATCATTCCAGAGAAAAGAATTGAGTTTCTCAGGTTCACAGAGCAGGTCAGCAAAAACCTTTCCAAGAGTTTCTCTTACACCTAGCTAATGTGGTAGAGCAGGCATATTGCAGTAGGCTGCTGCTGGTATATTCACCTTGGTAGCTTTGGTTTTTTCTACAAAAGTTTTGTTGAATGAGTTTCTCAAACAGTATATTTCTCTCATTGCCTTCCCAGCTTTCAGAATTGGAAGATACAGAATACAAGCCTCAAATCCTCGAGCTGTGAGAGACGTTTCTGACAGTTGCTTTTCAAAATCCTTAATATGCATAATTGAGTTGGTGTCAAGAAGGGAGTGTTCCTGCCCTTTATATACTGATAGGGCGGTCTCAGGGTCAGTTTAAGCAAATATGTGATATTCTGCTGCCTACAGAGGTAGTTTTTCCCCTTGGCTGTGTGCTCTTGACACCACCTTTGCATTATCATTACTGACCCCTTCCTTGGGATGCACGATGCAGCTGCATTGTGGAGGTCACTGCTGGAGGCAGCCACCGCTCTGAGCTGCAGCATGGCCTTAAGCTGAGCTCTCCATGAAGCTGCATCCTGAGAATTTCACACCAAAAAGGGCTTCTTCAGTGAAGCATGGAGTTACCAACACTAGCAGCAGCAGCCTGACTGGTGCTTTTCTCCCCCCCACACTTCCTGTTCCTGTTCCTGCCTTGACAAAACATAAAGGAAAAAGAGAACAAAGTCTGGAGAAGATGGTATCTGTTATCCACCTGGTACTGTTCCTTCCTGGGGTTTTAGTTGTTTCACCCTCACCCCCCATTTTTGCTTATAGACATTACTGTAGGTGAATTATCTTTAGTAGTTTATATTGCTAACCTTACCAAAGGGAGTCTTGTGATTCTCTTTTAATCAAGGATAAGAGTGCTAACAGCAAAGTTGAATAATCTTATGGCACTTTATTAAAACCCCTAGGAGTAATATTTCCAACAGTTTCTATAAATACAGTGTTTGTTTCTTTTTGGTAACTATTTTGTCTGGTTTGGACATTAGTATTCTCCTCACTGGAGATTGCTCTTTTTCATTTCTTCAGTTTTTTCAGCTTTTGGGCACTGTTTCATAATACATAAGTATCAAATTAGACATGTCTCACTTTTAAAGTATTTGTTCCTTAATGATGCTTCCTCTTCTGTGCAGATGATGAAGTAATAGGGGTTAGCGTCAGTGTTCGTGACCGTGAAGATGTTGTGCAAGTCTGGAACATGAATGCCTCTTTAGCAAGTGAAGCAAAAGTTTTAGAAAAGATACGTAAACTTCTGCCACACACATCTTTTAAAGCTATCTTTTATAAACGTAAGTATTTTGTACTGTTAATTTCCACCTTCATTAGAGAAACAAGACACTGGTAGGGTATTTCCATGGGAATATCTTTCCTGATTCATCATTAACCATTTAGAAACATAGTATCTCTCACTGCATTAAAATTCTGTCCCTTCAATGTAGAAGTTAGCTATAATTCAAAATATAAGGTATTTTTAGTTTAATTGTAGAATATATTTGGTTCCATGTTTGATATGCCTGATTCATAAAATTAGTGAGACAAATCTCTTGATAACTCTCAAGACTACATGCTGTTCAATTTAAGTGTTCACTTAGAGGAACCATTTACAATCAGGATTTTAAGGGATCTCTTATTTTAGGCTCTCTATAAAGGTATTATCAGAATAGTATATTCCCAAAGATCACTTGTTGGCATGTTGTGTCGTCTTTGACTGCTTTATACGTTGTTGTCTTCTCTTTTTTAATCTTTTCAACTCGTTGACAGAGTTTACATGTTCTTTTCTTCTTTTTTCCTTCTCTCTTCCTTAGCACACAGAGAGCATCGTGCTTTTGAAGGCTGACGTGGAAAACATTAAGCGCAGTCTGTGCCAAGCGCATTTGTTCTTATTCGGTGTTGTGAGGTGGTCTGGACAAGGAGAAGGATGGTGGAAGCCCTGCAGAAGCACTATACGCAGTGGCCCTTTTGAGTTTCTAACATTTCAAACTGGGAAAATGAGGAAAAACAGTTGCCTTGACTGCTAAACATGCAATTCATTACTTCTGGACTGGTTGGGTTTTTTAGATTTTTTTCACTGTTTCTTTTAAAAGATATTTTGGCCACTTTTTTTTTAATCAGTTGATACTTGTTCCTATTTCATTAAAGTAGCGGGGTTTCATTTCTTCTGTACTGTACTTAGTTAAATGCAAATGTGCACAGAGATGGTATGCTGCTTTTCCTAGATGTGCTGTGCGTAGAGGAATAGTGGCTTGGTGAAATGTGTTTTCAATTTTCATTTTAAAACATTCCTATCATGTTAAGATTTACTCACTGGTTTTGTCCCAAGAGAGAAAGAAATTGCACTGCATTTATTCTAATATTCAATATAATCTGGTCTTGCACTGACAATGGCACACATACTGTAAAAGTAAATAGTAAAGTGTTCACTAAATGAGCAACTAAAGAGAACACATTTATATTGGGACTAACCCTCTGTGGGATGATGTTAACGAGTGTTTTAATTGTAGTGATTTCAGAAGAGCCCTTGTTCAGACTAGAATGAGACATCTTTCAGTAGGAAACCCTACAAACTCCACACCTCTCTTATTTAAGAGGGAATGGGTTTTTTTAATGTTTTTATATTGTATGCTTTCTTATGACGTTTTTCCGTACATTCATGAAAATGTGTCATGAATCATTTCTAATGCATTAGACTAACTGGATTCATCCCTCACAGTTCTGTGAGTATTTTAGGCCCATGGCTGCAGCCACAAAGGTCAGTATCAGAATTGCTGTTGACTTCAGTGCAAGGGAAGAAAACCCATCGTATGTAGTTCCAAGCCATCACGACTTCCTCTGTGACCTTTTTTTTTTTTAAAAAAAAAAGGAGTTTTTTGTTGCAGCATAAATATGAATATAAACAGTGTTAATCTTTAAATGTTTGTCGATATTAAGTATTGGAGGTGTTGATTTGTTTTAATATACTACCAAAGACTGATGTAGTTCCTTTTACAAGAAGAAGCTGCAAGGTGGAGATGAGCGTATGCTCCACTGAGCATTACTTCATTGTTAAGAGGTTTTTGTTTGGCAACTGTTCGAGTTGCACTGATTTCCACATCTTTAGTATATTAGGAGGCAGCCATTAAAATAAAATAAATTTAAAAATAAGAATCATACATTTTGAGGGTTTTTACAACTTTATCTGTATTTATGAATTAAAACTGTGCAGTTAATGAGCATTATTAATAAAACAAATTTTCTAAAATGCAAATGTCTTGCTTCTGTAATTGCTTTCTGAGATTAAATGGTACCAGTCCTGCTTTTTTAAACCTGTGTATTTTTTAGTAAAACTTATTCCCTTAGAAGCTGTTTTGCTCATAGATTAAAAATATTTTTAAATTTATTTTTTGGTGTGTTATTAAATCAGAAAGGAGTGCTGAAGTTTATCAGTCTTGTATGTATTCAGTGAGTATTTAAGGTATTTTTGAGTTGCAGTTAGATTGAGGCTTCAAAATAAAAAGCATAGAGGCTATTACCAGTTTAATTATATGATGTTTTTCAACTCACACTGCAGTGTGAGATGCAGAGATACCTAACCTCCTTGAGAAATAAGGGAACGTAGGAAGGTGCTTTCCCTGCAAGGTGAAATGAACTTGTTGCTGTGGCCCTCGCTTTTATCTGCAATGAGTGGGGTTCCCCTTTTTCCAGGGAATGGGCAGAGGGAGGCCTGGGGACACCAGCTACCTGCGAAGTGCTAGCGGATATTTGCAGGTGTGATGTGTCCAAACAGCCTCCAGGCCTGTGTGATGGAGTCAAAAAGTGACCTTGGAGAAGTGAGGGGTAGAAAACTTTGAGAAAAATGTTTTCAACAGCTTGATGAGCAAGATTTCTCACTTGAAATACTTTCCTGTCTTTGGAGGAAATGTGAGTGGAATACTAATGGCAAATTAATCACATACCTCGCCCTCTGCTTACTCTTACTTTTGGAAACAAGCCAGAGCTTCTTACCTCTCCTCCAGGTTCGTTTTGAGCACGGATGTTGACTTCAGTAGAGTTGGATCTGCTGGCAGAAGAGGCCGATTGGGTGATGTCACTGGAATTTGCTAATGTAAGGTATTACTTTATTCATCCTATTGAAGGAAATTATTTTTATGTAGTTGCCTTGCATGCCACTTTAATATTGAAGACCTTTCTGCTTGAACATTGGATAGAGATTGAGAGACACTTTATCCTAGCCATAGGTTAGAGTAGCTGCACGTCGACTACCCAAAGTCCACATTATGAACTGTTGTCAATTTTTCATTGTTCTAAATCGCTAGTTTATAAAATTAGGGATTCTTTTTCTGTATGGCTTAATTCTGATGATAATTGTTATTATTACTTAGAATCTGGGCTGATGGATATCTTCTGACTAAAATTCAGTGTATTGTATGCCACAATCCAAGACTGGGCTTGAATCAAAATGGGTAATGCAAGTTTACAGGAACATGACAAATTGCATATCGGAATTTTGCAACCATTAACTGAAAGATTTTGTAGAATTTCTGAACTGTCCTTTCATCCCTACTGATCTCCATAGCACAGATTTATTTATACCAAATTATGTTGAACAGTTAATTTTTTTAGTCTTTTAAATATTTATTATTTTCACCTGGAGATCTGCTTTATTGAACTTGATTAAATGAACCCCCCACTGCTTCAAAATCATCTAAATTGTTTAAATGGATATCAAAGAAGAGCCTACAGCTTCCTATCAAAATGAATTTCTGCTGGCATTTCAACATAAAATTAAAACATTTAACTTCCATGGTTACAGACAGCAAAGAAATTCCTGATTGCTGCATTAGCTGAATTAAAGAAACCTGTTTCCCTCTTGGGATGGTAATGAGCCCTGGCTGATACCTGCCCACACTGCGACAATGCCCTTGGGCTTTATTTGGTGTCTGTTGGCGCGGGACCTCGCACCGAAGCCGTTCACGTAGCTGGAGCACTTGTCTCCTTTACCCAGGCTGGTTTTATGAATTTTGTAGGACTTTCATGTCCTTGATACACCTGTCCTGCCACCCGGGTCTGCTGGGTGTGGAGTTACTGTCGCGTGGGGATTGTCCTCTGTCCTGGGAAGCCGGGTGAGATGAGAGGTAGGGGGAGAGCTCTGGCTGGCTTTAGAAATGTTCATAGCACCTTATAGAAGGTGCTTGCGGTGTCTTCCTGGGAAAAGCTGTGGTGCTAAGTGGAGGATGATGGAGAGTTGGCCGAAGGAGAGCTGCTGGCCTCTTACACGGGCACAAGCACGGACTGTGTGGAGGGAGGGATGCAGCACAGGGATGCAGCACAGGGATGCAGCAGGAGCACCAGCCCCGGGGGAAGAGGAGATGCTGGCCGGGCTGTGGCTGAAGCTGCTGGGGCAAATGGAGACAGGAGGGACAGCTGAGAAATGGTAAGAGGAGTGAATAGCTTTTTACTCCTGGGTATTACACTTCTTGTGCTGGTTTGCACCTTCCCGGGGCTGAAGACAGCTGCTGGCAGCAGGCGGGGGCCAAGCTCTGATTGTTCCCCCTGACTTTGGGGGCATCTCTAATAGCTCTCTGTGGCTCCCTAGGCTGTGACACAACTGCTGCTGGAGGGATTAGCTGGGAATTTCACTTAACAGGGATGAAGGGCTGTCTTCTGGGGCTGGCTAATTAACAGAATTCTACTCTGGTAATTAAATAGCAGTTTGTTGAACACAACTTAGTTGATGAAATCTTTAGAAAACATAACAATTAGCAGGCAAGGAATGGCAGCTTTGCCTCAAAAGCCTATCCCCAACCAGTTGCTGATACGGTTTTAACCTTTCATTCTCCAGCAAAGATGGTATTGACTCTTAATTTCTTTGGTTTTGCTGCTGTCTTTGGACAGCTTGTTCTCTCTCTGCTGTTGCAGCAGCTGGTTCCTCTAGGGCTTCACCTCAGCTGCAGGGGCTTGAGATGTCCCACTTGTTGCTTTTTCAGAAGACTCTCTGGTGCTGCCTTCTTAAAAGCCAGTGCTGGAGGAGAGGAATGTTTGCCACCCTGAGAATAAATCCTTTGCCCTCCTGCTGCAGCGGCAGTGCTGGGGCTGCCGGCTCAGCCGCTCGTGCCTTTACACAACCCGGTCCTGCCTCCTCTGCGGAGAGGAGGGTTTCCACCACGGTTACTCCGTGCACAGCAGCATCCCCCTCCCCTCTGAGCTCTGTGTGTTGGAGAGATCGCACAAAGGACGTGGGGTTTCCTCACCAGGCACTCGCACCATTCGCGTGCACCGAAAGGAGCTGCAGCTGCGTATTAAGACTTAGCTCTGCTGGGCTCTCTCACTTTGTACTGTTGTGGGTTTTTTAACTGCCTTTGCAAAGCGGTCCTGGAAATGAGAGACATACTGGAATGAATTATTTTGGTCTCTGGCTTATTTGTACCATAAATGCTTTTGGAGATGCTTGTGGAGTTTTGTTTTGGAGAGTAGCGTTGAAAAAGGGGGGGGGGGGGGGGAAGCAGGAGCAAGTAGAGGAGAAGGTGCTTTTATGTCGTGTGATGTGCCTTAGCAATGTCGCTTGATCGCTGCAGTGGAGGGCACCAAGGTGTCTTTGATTTAAAGCCATTTCATGCTACGGGCTTTGCTTAGTCTTCTATGTGCTTTTATTTTAGTGTGGCAGGTTCAGGACAGGTTGGCACACTCTCAGTAATAATTAACTAACTTAATACTTCAGAGAGAGGAACACAAAAGCTCTGTGGGTCAGAAGGGGCTCAGTCAATGCTCTGCCTTTGCCAGTTGATGGGAATACAAAAGAAATAACTTTTTATATTCTTCCTGTGGCAGGATTGACCAGAGAGGATGAAGCTTAAGAATTGTCTTAAAACAGAAACGTGACTGACGGAGGAAAGTTACTGATCCCGAGCAGCCTATATAAACCCTCTCGTCTGCACCTGCACACAGAAGGGAAGTGCTTTCAGTTGGAAACTGTTCATGTCTTCAACTCTACTTCTCCCTCTCTTGTAATGATTCTCTTAGGACAATGCCGGTGAGGAAATTAGATTAGACAAACAGTGGGAGATCCTGCGGCTTGCTATAAAAGCCACCTCCAATCTTTGCTACACTTTGACAGCTCTCAGTTTCCCAATTTGACAAGTTAATGAAGACTGGATTATTTCCAACGCTGTATGTACTGTGCTGCTAGGGAAGGGGGGGCTGTGCTCTGCACCGGGACTACCCACCCCAGCACCTTCCTCCCACCCAGGCTGCAAAATCCTTATCCCTGGGAGGGAAGGCAGCATGTGCTGGAGCCCGAGGCCGGGAGCCGGTGTTTGCGGCTGTGATGTTAGCGCAGGGCTTTGCAAGATGCTCCCATGCCAGGAGACAAGTGGACTCGCCACGGGTGCGCGTGTCATCTCCAAGAAGCCGTGCTGCAGTGTTTGACCTCCCGGTGTTTGGCTTGGCTGGCCGGTACGTTGTTTGCTTCCATTCTCCCCAAGGCTGTGTGCAGGCAGTGGAATGGGCTGGCTGAGCCGGCCAAGCTAAATACAGCAGGAGACATCCCGCTCGCACCTCCCAGGCACAGCATCCCTGGTGCGGGCGGGTGGGCATCCGTGCACCCGTGTGGCCCTGCGGCCAGCCTGGTGCTCCACTCCGAGACGTGGGGTGGGAGAAAGAGCTTTAAATGTGGTAGAGAAACTACCGGCTGTTGGGAAGAGCGTCAGTGGGAAGCGCAGCAGTTCTGGAGCCAGCAGTCCTGGGGTGTCTTTGCGCAGCGGCGAGGCCAGAGACGGAGTTTCAGGTCTTGCTGCTCCCCCTCCTAAGTGCTTGTTGTAAGCCCAGCGCCCACAATGTGCTCCGGCTCATGGAGAAACTGGGAGAGGAGCGTTTCTGCCAGTGCACTGAGGCTCTGTAAATAAGCAATTTGGAGCAGGCTGGAAGTGAAGAGCAAAGTAGGTATCATTCGTCATGTAAGGGGGCCTGGAGTATGTTCCAGCTTGTAATGCGTTAAGGGAGAGCAGTGTTATGAATAGGCATGGGATGAATCCCCTTCTTTTTGGATCCTGATTTGGTGTAATAAACATGCAAGACAATTTGTATAAAATAGTGAGGATTCTTTCCTAGAGAAGTCATTTAAAGCTATATTTGCACATCAGGGAAGAGTTCATAGGAACCTTTTGTAGTCACGAGTGTGCAAAAAGAAAACATCGTGGTCAGCAAGTGATGGATGGTGCGTGTAAACCTGTGCAATGCTGTGCTCTCCCTGGGCTGGTAATCGTATTGCATGACCTCCCATCCTACTGGGGAAGCATCCAGCCTGGCACCCCGTATCCTTGTCTTCTGCCTCCCCCCGCTGCAGCCATCAGAGGCGTGGGGTAGATCATATGGTAAATGTGATCTAAGGTAGGACAGATTTTTCCTGAGTGTCTTTTGGTCACAAAACAGTGTTTTTGGAATAGGAAAATCCTGACCCAAATGCATTAGTGCTGCTGGCTCTTAGCAACCTTTAAAAATAATATTTGCCTTTAAAAGGAGAGGGTGACCTGCCGGGTAAAATGCGAAGTGATCCCACAATGTGCAGCACAGGCACGGTCTGCACAAAGTTTGCTGGCTGCTTCTTTTTCGGGATAACTTTTTGGGGACTTTTTTGTTTTGTTTTGCTTTCAGTATTTCCCAACTAGCTTGTTAGTCACTCCCCACACCCTGCAGCAGCAGCTCTTCTGGCTTTGTGTCTCAGATCCCCCACCCTCTCGCTGCGGCTGTGTGGCAGGGGATTACTGGGTGGCTCTCCCGGAGTTTCTCCCAGTGGGACATCTGAGTGGAAGGCCCCAGGGCAGGCCCCTCTCTCTGTTTTCAGAGGCAATCAGGGTGATGTTTCTCCCACCGGAGTCAAGCCAATGGCAAAAGATGATGTGAACGCCCTCGTTGCCCTCGCCTCCAACCTTCTTGCTCCTTTTTCACTGTTTCCAGCAGCTCACAGCCTTCATCCCCCTGAGCACCCCTCTCCCTCATTTGCTCATTTCTGGAGTCAGCCTGAGGTCTGCAGGGAACAGGGCCGCTGCTCCTCCCCTGCCTCTTGCAGCATCTTCTTTACATAAAACAAGGGAACAACAAACCCTCTGCTGATGACTGTGCCACCCTGCCATGCTTCCAGGAAACCTCTTGGCTTTTTTTTTTTTTTTTTTTGATATCTAAATCCTACCAGGCCCACAGTCTTGAGATGGTCAAACCCAGACCAGAAGGATGGATGCGGCCCTGGGGGCTGAGCCCTTCCTCTGCAGTGGGGAAAATACCTAGCTGGGAACCAGGAGGGCAGGGCAGGGTGCTGCACCTCTTCCTCTGTGGTTATTTTCCCTAATTGTTTTTATCAGACATAAACCCTGGGTTTTTCCAAGGAGGGACCTGTTGCTGTGGCTCTGGCGTGGAGGGCAGCAGCCCCTCGGCGGTGCTGACAGCCCATCTCCCACCCTGGCACTGGCCTTTGCAAACTGGGTCCCGAGCTGGTTGGAAACAACATCTGATTTTCCTGGGGTTTGCCTGCTAAAGCAGAATGCCCTCCAAGGCGGTGCTGCGTGCACTGCTGCTCCAAGGAGCAGAAAGCTTCCCTCCACCGCTCGCATCCAGACCTTAATCTTTGGGATTACGCTTCCCTCTGATCCTCCTGTGAGCACAGGATGAGCTGAAGCCTTGAAGAATAGGTCTTTTGAAAGCGTGGCTTTCCCAGCACACCTAATCAGCTTGCCAGCATACCACAAGATGGGGAGCAGTGTCTAATTTCGGTGTGTGCTCATTCTGCTTCTCCTCCTCTGCAAAGGAACAGTCCCCAGACGCCCGGACAGAGGTGCTCCCACTGTGCACCCAAGGGTGCTGGATGGAGCAAGGGTTGCTCTTGGCATTTGGGCTTTTACTGCTGGAAACCTCTCGAGCTGTGAGGAGATGGGAATGGAAGCTCAACATTTGCAAGAGGTTTACTGTTCAAAGCCTGCAATAGCTTCCAGATTTAAGTACGGGTTTTATCTCCTTTTTTTTTCTCTCTTCTGAAATAAAGGGGCCATTAGAGATGGTCTGTAATATGGAAGACACATGTTTGTATAGTGTTACCATTTATATAGCAGCAGTCTGGACTGGAAAGCTGATCACCTTCTTAGAAAATAAATTATCTCTGCTGCTTGTGCTCTGTCCTGGAGCTTCCTTTGAAAGCTCTTAAGGTTTGGACATAGAGCTTTTGGTAGTTAAAAACTTATTGAATCCCAAGGGATTTGGGGGGTGGTGTTCTAAATCTAAAACCTTAACAGCTCAACAAGAAAATACCTGCAGAGTCGAAAGAAAATGGCTCTCCTGCGAAAGGCTGGCCCTAGAGCTGCCATCAGATGGCACTGCAACATCAAGGATGGGGCGAATGTGCGCCTGGGCTGAGCTGCTTCCATCCCGCCGGGGTGGGCAGGGAAGCACCTTCCTGGTGGGGAAAAAAAAAATGCCAAGGAAGGGAAAGGACTTATGTAAGGATAATTCTGCTATTAGTCAGGGGGAGCTGTCATGGAGCCGTGTCTGGACTGGACTTTTCCTGCTTACACAAAGCGCATAATGCTGTAGGAATTCATGTATAAACAGTGCGAGCAAGAGGAGGGAGGCTATCTAAATTATGAACAGCAGTAAGGAAATGGATTTTTCTTTAGCTGTTGCTGGCAAATTCAGAAAGTCTTTGATTTCTGGGGGGGTTCTGAGCATAACTGCGCATTAAAAATAGTCACAGTATAACTTTCTACAAGACTTGCGCGTTTCTCCCTTTCTTTGAGCACACAGAAAGCTTAAAACCAGCTGTAGGACCAGGGGAGAAGCTGTCACGGCTGGGCAGGTTTGCAGCCGAGGAGGGGGCTGGCCGTGGCACCCAGGCATTGCTCCTTGGGGATGGGACAGGGCATCTTCCTGGGGCTCTGTGCTCCTGGTGGCACACGGGAAAAGCACTTTGTCTCCACACCAGAGCAAAACAGCATCCTTGTCATAAAGTGCCATGTAACGCAGCGCTAGCAAAGCTCTGTCGCATTGGTGACATCTCTGACACCATAAATGAAATGCTCTTGAAAAAAACCTTTTGCCAATTGTCTTGCCCAAAGCCAGACAGAAAGCATGGGGTGGAGCATGCTACAATTTCTAATTAATTGTAATTAGAAATACAAAACGATGGGGGGGGGGGCCTCTAGATACTGCAAGTGGCTTCTTCCTTCTCTTGAACTGAACTGAATAGCTGCTTTTCCCCCTCTTCTTCCCACCTAGAAATATGCTTTTTTGGTGCTCAGACAGGGCCTTGGCAGAGTCTAACTCTTGGAAAGTAAACAACAGCACATCATATGCATTTCTGCAGTCAGGGAGTAAGAGTGGGCTGCGTCTCCACGGCTTTCCTACGGTACTGACAAGGTCAGGAGCAATTCTGGAAGAAACCAGCAGAACCCATACAGGCGAGTGGGCTGGGGGTGGTGATGCCCTTTTCCTGCCCCATGGCACGAGGAGGGTTTGGTGAGTGGGGCCAGCAGTGGGATTTTTTTCCCTGCTGATGTGTTAAACCACCATCGTTAGCTGGTGGTGTTAATAACCTGCTGTGCTGCCTGGGCAGCAGCAGCAGTGCCAGGGTGCGGGCAGTGCTGGGGGGCAGCCGGTCGTGTTGCGTGAGCATTTTTTTAATTTTTTAACGTGGTTATAACTTCAGCATCCCCCTCTACTGCTGCCTGCTCCATGGTGCAGGGCAGATCCTTGCACCTTGCACGGCATAGCGATGCGTGTCCCAAAACACCCACCGAGGGGTACCCGCACAGACCACCATGGGGACCTGTGCTTTCATGGGCTGCCGATAGGGAAAGGGCTTTGGTAAGGGGTAGCCTGGTACTGGGGTCAGCTTGTCAGTGGAGAAGCTATTTCGTGGCTGTAACAGGTTGCAGAATTCCACCTGAGCTCAGAGACTTTGTTGCTGCGACCACTGGTTGAGCTCTGATTTTCCCAGGCACCGTGTTATCCCTGCCCGTTATGTAAAATACAACAAATAAAAGCAGCCTCTTGTACTTGACCCACATTTCTCCAAGGTGCCTTTTTCTTCCCGTTTTTTACTCCCCAATACCTGCATTTCAGTCCAGACAAGGAGCAGAGACAGGACATTTCTCCTTCCCACGCCGCTCCGAGCCCAGCCCAGCAGCCGGTGCTGCCCTGGGCCCTCCAGGCACTGCTCTGATGAGCAGCCAGCTACCGCATAGGCAGGAGTGTTGGGTTGGGGTTTTTTTTTCCTCCAAACGCACAAAACTTAGTTTTTAAGGGTGTTTTTTAAATGACACTTTGGGGAATAATTACCCTTTATGCTACCTCAAAGAAGTCCCCAGCACGCTTAGCAGTACCCTCAGAGGACCGTGCCTGTTAGGAAAATACGCTGGCTTAAGCATCCTGTAAGTAATACGAATTTTAACTGATGGTACTTAGTGCAAATGGGCCAACGGTCACATGGCTGAGTCTCCTAATGCCATTCAGGATATTTTTGCACCAATTGCAGCCTATTCATCAAAATAAAATGCCAATAAGGAAAGCATTACAATGCTTTCAGAGGGGAAAGCGCAAAGGAAAGTAGGTGAATTCTGCCCCCAAATGGATATTCAATCTTATAACAAGTATTGTGTATTAAAAAAAGGAAGCGCCTTGGCTCCTCGCCATGCTGCGATCATAGGGCTAATGCTTTATCTCCATTATCTTTCAGCTGCGCTCCCGCCTCTGTTGCATGCGGACACCGAAACGAAGTAACTCATGGCCAGCTAATCAGGATCTATTTCATTAGGTTGTCCTCTAAAAATGGTAGCCTGTGTCCAGTGCCCCGATAAGAGCAGGGCAGGATGCTGCAAGGACAGGAGCTGGGGCTGCAAGGGGCTGAGGGAACACCCTGGGGCATCTGAATTTCCCTGGGAGGTTGCTTGCCTTGGATATTTTTATTTAGGGACTGTAAGGAGCAGGGTGGGAGAAGCCAAAGGTGCGTGGGGAGTACCTCCTACTTGCACAGCTGTGAGCAGCATCACCCAGCCTGGTCCTCCCTGGGCCATGCTGGATCTGTGCTGTGCTCAGCCCCTCTGGTGAATGGATTAACTGAATATTTCTCCCCTCCTTTCCGTACAAGCAGCCAGACATGGTCCTGGCCTGGGCTTGCGGTGTTTGCTCGTGCAGTGCATCCTGAGATGTCTGGTGGGGTTACCTGATGCTGCAGGGACCTGAGGGTGAGGGGACCCATAGCTCAGACCTGTTACAGCCGACTGCAATAGTTAAATCATTTTTAAGAGAGTGGGGTTTTTTCTGTCTACATCCCGAGTTCATGTTTTCCAGCTTTTTCTCCGTGACTCCAAGGATGCAGCAGGTACCCCTCCTATTTTCACCACCCCTCCCCAAGTCTTTTTAAGGAGAAACCGAGAACCTTGGCTGTCTGGCCCCAGGACATGATGCTCTGAAGAAGCCAGTTACCCGCAGTGAAGCCTGCGGGAGCTGGCAGCCCCGTGGTGGCGAGTCGTGGGTTTGGGATTCACCTGCAGGGAGCAATTGCCACGTACCAGAGAGCTTTGGCTTCCCAGCTGAGCTGCCCGCATCTACCTGGCAGCAGCGCTCTGGGAGTCGGCATGGGGATTTCTGGCTGCTGTGGCCATCCCATGGAGGATCTTATACCACTTGTACAAAAGCCAGGTGTTGAAGGGCCACCAAGAAGATGGGTTTGGCATGGTGGGGGGCCCGGACACCCATAGATGCCAATGGTTGGGAGATGTCATGCAGCCCGTGGTTGCAGGGATGCGCGGGGGACACCGAAATCGAAGCCCACAAGGCTTTTGGATGGGAGGGCAGGAATGCAGAAAAGCTCTTCCCTGTTCCAGACCGTTTCCACCCCAGTCAGTCCCGTCCCTGCCGACACCACAGCAGGGCCCTGGCTCATCACACCCATATCGGTGTGTATGTTTTTTTGTTTAAACCATTACAAATGTAAATGATCCTTCTCAATTACAAAAGCCTGTGCGAACTGGCATCTTTAAAGGAAACTCTGCAAGAGCTCCTGGCACAGCACTGCCTTGAATATTTGGAAGCTTTGCTAAGTCTCCTGAAACAAAGGCAGGCGCAACCTCCTGCCCCTCCGCCGCCCTCCCTCCCGTGACGCCGAGCTCTCTGCAAGTGCACACCGAGAGCCCCTCACTGCTGGAACGGTAACTGGGTGACACGAGGGGTGGCAAGGGATGGAGAAGCCGCCTGCCTGGGACAACAGCAAGGGCTGCGGCAGAGCAGCACCTCATGAAACATCTTCGTCGCTTCGCCGCTGGATTTTCGCTCCTGATTTTCCTGCTTTTGCCCTGCGCGGTGGCCTACACTGCTTCTTTTTTTCCTTATTCTCCCACACAGCCTCTCTCAGGTGGCTAATTCTGCACTAAAGATGCCCCAGGGCAATGAGCTGCAGTCCTGCTGCTCCTCACCGCTCAGGCTGAACTGCCCGCGGCTGGGTGCTTGTGCCGAAAGGATGTGTGCGAGCCATTCGAACACCGCATCGCCAGGCCAGATTGGACCAGATGGAAGTGAAACGAATGGTTAAATAAATGCGGTGGCCGCCTGTACACAATGTGATAGTACTTCCAAAACAATGAAACGTATTATTTCAGATTTGATATCTGCTATCAATTGAGATTGAAGGTATTGATCTGGGCTGATTGCTGGGGACAATCAGAAAGCGGACGGGTAATTGACTGTCATGTCCCTCATTGATCAGGCACCGCAGTTCACAGCAGCCAACATTATTTTCAAGTACTTTGCAGCATCTCCTCTAATAAAGACATACAGAATTTAAGTAACAAAGTGACTTACATGTGCTGAGATTTAGAGGGTGGGTGAGGCCATTCTTAGCCAACATGTCATTGCCTTAACCAAACGGAAAGGTTGTCAAGAGGAGAATGCCAGGGCAGGAAAGTATGGATTTATGTTTGCACGGGTGTCACTGTGAGCCAACACGGAGCTGTAGGACTATCTCACTCCTTGCTGCTCGGCTGCAGCAGATATTAAAGGAGGACCTCCGAGACAACGAAGGCACTGAACGTGGGCCACATGCCAGGAGAGTGTGACCTCCTCTCTCTAGGTTGTTTAAAATGTTAAAGCAACAAATATTTTATACTGTGTGTTCCACCAGGGCTCACTAGCAGCGGATCCAGAAAAACTGTCCTGGGAGAGGAGCAAATTGGGAAACATCCCAAGTTGCTGCAATCAAATCCACAAAAAGCTCATATAAAATTTTTACATATAATCAGAAGGATGGAAAAATTACCTTATTCCCTGCTGTGCACTTCAGATTAATATAGCCAAACATTATTCAATCCTAATACTTATGGTGACCATGAAACATCTTCCTGTACTTACTAGGAACAGGAGATAAAATGGCTTTTGTCCTAGAGGACATGTATCTGCTGTTGGTTTTTAATAATCTGCTGTATGTGCTGTTAGTTTTTAATAATCTGTACTACCTGACATTCCTGCTCCTCACCTGCAAGCTCTTTTGGGTAGGGACTGCTCCCTGTGAATAGAGGTCCTGGGAAATCAATGGGATTTAGCTGTTCAATGAGATTCTTGTACCTAAATACCTTAGTGGTACCAGATCGTGGAGTGGGTCCAGGGATAAAGGTCCTAATTTTGACTCCACAAAACCCCAAGCCTTGGGGCACTTCATCTTCCCCAGCTGTGAGGCAGAGGGATGTCTCCGGTGCTGCTTGTCCTGGATGTGCTGTGCAGCTTCTTCAGGGATGCTCTCTCCAAAAAACCCGAGCCCCAGAGAAGCCCGAGCTCTGAGGCAGGACTCGGTGGGAGCGTTTCTAACTAGCAGTGACTACAGTACTAACGCCAGGCATTGCTGTGCGTTTGTGCTCGCTTTGCTCCAGCAGCACAGCCAGACATGCACGGTATGCGGACTGCTGAGGTTTGTATCGCAAAAGCAACGTTTTGCCGGTCCATAAAGTTCAGCTCACTTGGCTGCTGTCTCCCACCACAGCCCAGCACAGTTCGCAGGTGTCCGAGCCCATCCCAGAACTGGTTGCGTTTCAGTCGTGGCTAAAGCAAAGCAGGCTGCAGAGCAGAGGGTTATCACGCAGGCAGGTTTCCCCAGACGTTTTCCACCTGAATGTTGCGTACAGGCAGATTTGGAGGTTTTTGTGTGTTTGTCTCAGATCTCCCAACGTCTGGCAGCCTGTTGGGAGCTGCCAGATGTCCAGAGACGCTGACCTCGCCCGCTAAGCATGCACGAGCTCTTCCATGGCAGGCTCAGAGCAAGTCCAGTGCCTCCAGCATCGTGGGCCGGCTCTGCACGTGCTGTCTGGTCCTTTTAAGAGCAGGTAGGAAGCCCAAGAGGTGCCAGGGTTTCTGCCTACGCACTGTGCCAGCGGCACAGCTGGCTTCGGTAGGTGTGATGCACCCTGAAGTCCTTCTCCTGGTGTGCAGCACTATTTTTTCAAGTCATTTTAGCAGTGTTCTAGGAGCAATATATTGGTGGAAATCCATGTGCGGGAAGAAGCCAATGGATTTTGCGCGCACGCGTAAAGCGTTGCCTCCGAGAGATCCGTGTCAGTGCGTAGCCTCTGCTCCTCGAGCACTTGCTCTAAGCCCCAAGGTTGGCTCCTTGCTTATAAATGGGACTTAGTGAGCTGCCCTTGACTGTAGCCAGATTTCTGATTTCCTTCCCAGCCTTCAGACGGTCAAGCTCCATTTCAGTACGTTTTGGGCACTTCTCACCCTCCGCAGTTGCTAAGCTGAGCCAAGCTGCTTTCCTCGCCTTGGGTTTCGGTCTGTTAAACAGCTCAGCCCAACCTGCTTTTGATTTGCTTCATCTTGACTTTTTGGTGCTGCCGGCGAACCGAAACACCCATCGCTCGCTCGCTCGCGTCTCAGGGCGCAGGCAGGGCTGCCCGGGGGCTGGGGAAGGCGGCTGAGGCACCCACTTTCACAGGGACGGGCATCGCTCGTGAGTCAGCCGTCGCCACGCTGGGCAGCCGCGGGCGCCTGAAGAGGTTTCTCATCCCACCCAAGTTTCCTTTCCTGGGAAGCGAGGTGGCTCTGCCGGGGCGCGTGGGCTGCGCGAGCTCCCGGGGAGTCAAACCCAAACTGAGCTGACGGAATAGCTGTAGTCTCAAGCGCCCAGAGCAAAAAACCTCCCGTGCTGGAGGCTTAAAATGCTGATTAGACAGAGGTGGCTGGCCGCAGGTCACAGCCGAGGTGCTGGCTCAGTCCGTGGTTAAATGCGCAAAAGAAACAGAAAAAATGCTGTACTAGGTCGGGTCAACGGATACGTGCTGCTTTACCCCCTCAAATTTTGCTGCTAATCCAAACAGTCCCATACTGGTGGGTTTGTGGTAGTGTAAGACTGGGATCCCCTCTGACCCTTCTTAAAATAACCTCTGTGAGGGCTCCATACGTGCTTCTGAGTGAAAAGCAACTGTGCTCTTCCCATTACACCTGCTGGAGAGAGGGTGAAGAGAAGGAGGAAGAGGAAGGTTGGCTGAACCAACAGTTAAGCACTTAGGGACAAAAAAATAAAAAAAATTAAGATGTCACAGCATTAATTTACACAAAATAAGAAGCATTTCTCCTTAGCGGCTGGATATATTGCAGGAATATATTGCAGAACAAGCAGGGCAAACGCATGCCACAGCTTAGTGAAACAAGAGTTAAACAACATCAAATCATTCCCCGTGATGGATCATTAAGAATGTGGAGTCTAAATGTGCGGTAAGATTACAGCATCGTGCAGATGTTCCTATACCAGCAGCTTGTTTTGCATATTGCAAAGTATATCTGTAATTCCTAGTAGCAAACGCACGCAAAGACTAGCCCATCCTATGGTGAATGCACATTTGGATTGTTCTACAAGGTGAATTTTGTGGGGTGGAAAGGACTGATCTAAACTGCTGCCTGGGATTACAGCTGGCTCTCGCTGGCAGCGGGCTGTGTCTGCCTGCGACCTCTCCACCTTCGTCCAGGCATGGTTTACAGGAGGGACAGATAAACAGGGAGTGAGATGGGTTAAATAAACAAGAGAGGGGGACTAAGTAAGTAAATGCCGAGGATTTCTTTTTTTTTTTTTTACATGTAGATATTGTAACAAAATTTAAGGCAACGTTCCTCCTGCTAATTAGTGTTTCCACGGTGCTGCAAAAACTACAGCTGTAGGAAGAATTCAGGAAAAGTAATCAGCAGCACAATTAAGCAATCTGCCGTAATGACAGAACACAACATTAGGGTAGAATAATCAGAAACATATATATTTTTCCTTCTTGATTTTCATTTCCCACCCAATGATTTGCTTTTGCAGGGTGTATATATAAAGCGATGCCCGACAGAAATGCCCGTATTTGTCTGCTACAGCTTGCAGATCTTGCTCCAGTGAGGATGGCCGTGTCAATTCTTGACAATCACTTACATCTAATGTTATTTTTACTACATTTTTTGAAAATCCAATGTTCGACCTGCTTTCATCCTAATTTTGCCACCCTGTCTGCCTGATGTAAACTCCTTTAACTTAAAGGGTCCAACTCCTTTCACTGGGAGGTGTCAGTCCAGACCAGAAAGCCTGGAGCTGAGGTCCCTGTATTCCTGCCAGCCATCCCACCCTAGGAAGCAGAGCAGGGAGATGGTTCACACAGTGTTTCTGCAACCTCCAGCTCCTGCTCAGGAGAGGAAAACGTCTACACCTGTGAGCAGGTAATGAGGGAAGGGGCCTGACCTGCTTCAAGCTGTTTTCCCAGAGCTCCCCAAGGCTGTAAGAGCCCGGGAGGAAGGTAAGCTCCTCCGTAGAGGGGGTGGTTTGGAAGGGGAAAGGGAAATACAGCCCCTGAGAAGAGGGTCCCATCCATTTCAGCTCCGTGGACATCAGAGGCTTGTGGCAAGGAGGGGGATCCTGTCGTTAAAGGATGGTGAAGCATGTGGGATCGCTGGTGAAGGTGTCTGGGTGGAGTGCTCGGCACGTGCTGTGTTCGGCTGGGTCGTGTTGATGCCCTGTTACCCTCCCACAGTCGTGTTTTGCCTCCCTCTCATTCACAGATGGAGCTTTTGCTTATTAGTGCCCCTTATGGAAAGAGTTGGTTGGTCCTCAATGTTCTTGGGAGAAGTGGCTCAAGTTTGTAACTGCAAGGGAGGGCCTTAGGTGTTTGACTTTACGTGTGGTTGCTAAAAACATAGCTTCCATCAGAAATAAGCTAGAAAATGTGAATATGTTCCATTGATGAATCTTTATATCTTTATAAATACAGTCCTCTGGTTTGCATTTTACATAACCTAATGAAATGACAGCTATAAAGTTATGTATTGGGAAAATTAAAATCTCATGATAATGGGACAAGAGCAGCTGGGAGCATAGTACCTGTATAACCTGAAAAACTTTTATTTTTTTTTCTTTAAGGGATAAGCTTAGGATAAAAACTTTCAAAATCACTTAAGACTGAGGAGTCCGACACCCCCCTGATGTGCAGGAAGATGTGGGTTCCAGCCCCTTTTAGGCAATAATCAAAAAAATCTTAGTGCCACTTAAATCAGTTTCTGATATTTACTTTTGCATGGCCAATACAGATCAGGTGTCTTGGTGGCCAGATTCTGCTGTCACTCAAGCTGGGGAAAAGCCACATTACCACTATCCCTTCCAGTAAGAGCTCTCCTGAGTTCAGAGCTGCTATTCTGCATGTTCCTTTTTCATCTGGGAGACTGTCTTGCCAACATGCACGCACACACACACACACGCAGAGCTGTTCCTCCTTTTCCCATGTGCCCACCTAAGTGGAAATCATCGAGAGCACGGGGTCCAGGGAGCAGAGATGTGTCTGCAAAACTTGCTCACGAAATCCCAAACCATGGAGGAATGCTGGGTTAATTTTTCATCTGAGTATCAGCTGAAAGTAATATATACCCCAAATTAATGCAGACAATGCCTAGACTGGTCTGCAGGCCCTCTGTATTTTTGAATTCTTTTCTACTAAAACTCAATAAAAACATGGGGGTGGAAGGTGCTGCTGGGAATTTGCTTTTTGTTCTGCTTAAGTGCTGTATTTCTCAGCAGTCTTCAAGTTTCTCAGCATGAAGATATTGTTACATCAGAACTACCGTGGGTTTAACACAATTCTCCATTTGCAGGCAAATGGATGTATTGTGTTGGGGCTTATCCACAGAGGACTGTGAAACTACAAATTACAACCCAGCTGCATTCTCTTATCTGGATTTTTTATTTTTTCGCCCTATGTGCCTGTGAGTCCTTCCCTGTTCACAAGTAGAAGGTGCAAGGAGAAACTTGGGTGAGAAAGAGACGTAGGCCCAAATTCAAAAGGGACCCTCCTGACGGTGCGGGAGATCCTGCCTGTGTCTGTGGGTGCTGCCTTTGGGGTGGCTGGTGCCTTTTCTGAGCTGGATGGAGCTACGATGTTTTCTATTAGCAGAGGGTGATGCCTCTGGATCGTGTGTTTTTGTGATTGCCTGGAGACTTTGTTCCTGTAACTCTCCCTAGAAAACCAGGGCAGCCAGGGTAATAGTCAACATATCCACTGAAGCTTTCTCCACGAAGGAGAAGGGGTCTACCCCTTCTCTCGGATTATGAAATATGGCAGTAAAACAGGGGATCCACCTATTTAACTCTCTCGGCTGTTCTTCATCCTCATTCCTCCCCCTTGAAGGGAACAACAAACCACCCACAGGTCCCTATGGGAGAGGCAGGAGGCGTTTGCACTCTACAGTAGCTTGAGACGAGGCTTTACCACCTCTTGCTAGCCCGCGACGGGTCTTGCCTACCTCGTTGCGGTTACACAACCGATGCCAGGTTAAGTACCAGAGCCCTGTGCCTGCAAGCGTGGACACCTGGCTTGGAGACAGCGCTGCAACAAGCCCAGTCTGTCTGGGCAGAGATGCTGCACCACCGATAGTCGGGACAAGGTCTCGGCCTCCATTCTTCAAAGCAAAGGGCCATATTACCTGATTTTAGTGATGCTCTGGACACCTGTGAGCCAGTAATAGGGTGAAAACTCAATGACCCCATGATAACATTGTTATGTTTATTTGCTTCCTTTCAAATGGCTGTGGATATGCAGGGTGCTGACAAATGGGAGCTGAACTCATGCATTTAGTTGACCAGGAAATAAATATATCAGCGTGACAGTACTTCTCTGGAGTCTTTTGAGACTTGGGAGTTGCTGGCCATTCTGTTTGCTGCCTCAGTTTAAGCAGCAGAAATGTCCATGTGTTCTGTCAAAGCACTTTACTTGTGACAGGCAAAGTGCTGCCCTGAACTGGAAAACCATTCTGAGAAAATAAATGCATTAGTTCAATGCAGAGTATCTTATATTTGATACACACCACTTCCTAATCACTTTACTGAACATCTGGATTGCCTTGAAATGAAACCAGTGCTGGCGTCATCTTCAATTTGGACATGGGATCCATTTCTGAAGCCTTTTTCTAGGAGAGGGCCTCTTGGATCTCAGTATCATTTAGGTTGGGTCCTACAGGTCTAATCTAGAGTAAATAAAATTAAGGGTTGCTTCGGTACTGAAGGAGGACAGAAAGTAGTACACAGGAGCCAGCTGAGCCCTTTGGTACTTGTAATCCAAATTATAGAATCGTATTAAAAAGTGCAGATGTTACGAAGGAGTGGGGCTTTTTCATGTGTCTTTGAAACAGGGTCTGTGCCTCTTTCTTTTAGGGAAGTACCCAGTACAGGTGTGTTCCTGCAGAATAAATGAGAATAATTAATTGTGACTGTTAACGTGGCATACAAGAGACTGAAATTAAACCCATTGTGTTGGTAAAAGACATGAAAGAACACACAGCATGCAAAGACACTGGCTGCTCTGTGTGAGCGAGTGAAAAGCGAGAGCAAAGGGGATGACATAATGAACGAGAGATGCATTCGCATCGCTGCAAGTTGAGCTCGGCTCAACAACAGCAAGAACTATTTGCAACATCTTTTTGTCAACATCTGTTTGTCTTTGAGTTCATGAAAGTGGAACAAATCTCATTAATTTTTTTTTCTTGTGTTGAAATTTTGCACGATTGTTTCTGTTATTTTGGCAGCCAAAATGATGCTGGAATGTTTCACCTTCTTTTTCCAAGTTTTTGAGTTGAGGTTTGTCACATAAATCATGAGGTTTTACTTCTGCTGCTAGCCAAATCATAATCCTTGTATCATAAGCCTTTTGTTGTGTGGTTTTGTTGGTTTTTTTTTTGTTGCCCCCCCCCTTAAAGCTCCAGCTTCTGGAATCATGAGAATGCATGAAAATTTCTACTTCTGCTTTTGGTCACGTGTTTGTTTTTCCTTGAGTTTCTAGCACCAAGAACTGTGGAGAAACTTTTGGGTGTCATCTGAAAGGGAAAAAACCGGAATTCATTAAATTTCTTCTTTTTTTTTTTTTTTTTTAAATACCAGTTAGATAAATTTTGGAAACTATGACTCATGATTTTGAATGTTTAGATTTGGCAACGCTGTAGCTCTCTGTGCCGCTCCCCCGTGACCAGGAGTGTTGGAAGAAGCCGTGCAGGGCTTGTCTCCACGGACAAGTTACAGCACAGAGAGCCGGGGTGTGAATTCACAGTGCCCTAGTTCCCCACGTGGATGCAAAGTGTGCAGTACCTGCCCTTTGGAAGCGTTCTCAGGGCATGCCTCTATGTGAGTAACATACGGAGCGTGGTTCGGAGGCTCTGGAGCTGAGCGCGACGTGCTCCAGCTCATGGATCGAAGGTAGCACGGCCATTTCGTGCTTCCAACTTCCCTTATCAGCAGGGGCAGAGCCTCGAGGTGATGCCGCTGTGCGGATATTGAGCACCTCTTGGCTGTGCTGTGCCATACGGTTGCGGTGGGTGGGATGCCTTCCGGGTGCTCTGAGCGATGCTGAGCCTCCTCGGGTGCCAAGGGTTGGCTTCTCCTCATAGCACCCGTCCCCTGTGTCTCAAGGGGGAGCCGGATGGCTGGTCCATTCCCTGAGCCTGTTGGAGGGAAGAGGGTGAGGACCCATGGCTCTGGAGCTGGCCTTTCTGATCAGCAGAGAGGCAAGCGTGCTCGGCGGTACCCAAGGGCCACGTAGGGAAGGCAATGACGCCTGTGTGACCTCTGGGAGACTTCTGGAGGCTTGGGTGACTTGGTTGAATATTGAAAGTTGCCTGTGGGTTCCCCATGTCCAGTGGCTGATGGCTGTGAGCATGTCTCAGCTCCTTGGAACTACAGGGTAGGCATCAGTGGGATGGGGAAAGTCTTGGATGCTTGGTGGGGCAAGCTTGGGACTACCTTGAGGAAGCAGTTTCAAATCCCTTCTGGCTGTCCACATCGACTGTAGAGAGAAAAGAGAAAACGAGCCGTTGGGGTAGACCCGGTAAGGGGGACAAGAGGGGGGAAAAAAGCCACTCGGGAACAATTCAGCCCACGACCAAGGAAGAGCCATGCTAGCTGCGGGGTACTTGCTGCATCCGAGGTCAAGTCCTAGCGCTTGGCCAGGCTGAGCAGCTACTGGGGTGACACCCAGGAGACCCAGCTGGTGCTGCTGGAGCAGCTCCTCCGGCCAGGCCAGGCGGGAGGGAAGGAGTTGCTGTGGCCTGGACCCCCCCGGGAAGGATGCTCTGCCATGGGGAAACCAGGATGCTGCAGGGTCCGCCAGGGCGGAGGGTGGCTGGGAGCGGGCTGAGGTCTCTGCCCCTCAGGAAGCTGTACGGGATTTGTGTGTTTTCCAAGGCGGCAGAGACAGGATGCTGAGGGGTGGGAGACGGACAGATTTCCTTCTGCTGTGAATAGACTGGGGGTGGCGGGATGGCGGCTCCGGTTTAACCCTTGCGTGTTCCTTTCATCTCCAGAATGAAATGGAGTCTTAGGAAACCATTCCGAGAAGCTGCAGAAATTAGAGGTGCAAGAAAGTACAGGGTTGTTGGCACCGGGATGATGCTGTGAGTTTTATTATCCCAGTTCTTTCACCCCCAGGCGTGTCTCCCTGGCTCTGGCATTGCTTTTTACTTTGAAGTTTGTTTGTTCAGTGGCATTGCTATGACCAAAATGAACACCGTCGATGCCAAGGGAGAGGCTTATGGGACATTATCTTGTGTCAGATAGAAGAGCTTGTGGGAGACAGCTGCAGGTTTGGGTGCTGTAACAAATTTCCCTCGGAAGACTGAAAAAGACGGGAGTTCATTTGTCTCTTACATCAAGGGTGAGGAAAAAAATCTTTGGAGTAACTCCTGAAACGGGTCCCACTCTTATTCAACAGTGAAGGCTCTTCTGCATCTCTTGCAAAGTCATTAAGAGGACGACCCAGAGGAAGGGGAGGAAAACCCAACTACCATCAACTCCCACCACCAGCACCCAATCCGAGCCCTTGGAAATGCTGTGCAAACAGGACCTGCGGGAAGACTTTTAGGGTGTGCATATGAAAAGATATTTAGAAGAGGTAGCTGGTACAAGGGAAGCCAGGGAAAACTACTTTGTTTACTGCACCGGAGTCTCCCAGAGCAGTGAAAAGTCCACATGGCTGAAAGTTGGCAGCTGGGCTGCAGGTGTGGTGAAAGAGCTGTGTTTTCTAAACACTCTAAATACTTATTGCTCTGGCCTTTTGTAGATAAAGATCAGCTTTGACTTTGTTATAATTTCTTTTAAAAGTGCTTGTATCTGGGAGGATGAATACCTGCTTCCAGGTTGGGCTTTGTAGAATTGAACTTCGTAAACAAATTATTTGATGTGATTAACCAAGTCAGAGGGTTGATGGAAACGTGCCTCCGACTCTCACGGTATCGGGGTGGAAGCTGTAATGTGTTAGCCAGTGAATTACCCTGTGTAGGAATAAACAGCCAGAAGGTTCTTGGGTGTGAGGTTTCCCATTGGAATAATTTCTTCTCTCTGAAAAACCCACAGCAGAAATAATAGCCCTCCTGAAAGTCTGAAATTTTGCTGAGATTCAAAACACTGTCTTTACTCTGCAGACGTTTGATGTGCAAGGATGGCAGAGAGCAGTTGTGAACCACCGAGAGCCAAAGAATTTGTAACAAAACATCTGGTCTCTAGGCCAACAAGATAAAGCAAGCTTTTGGTAGCTCTGATAACGTTTCTGCCCTACGGTTGTGCTAATTTTACTAGGAAAAACAGTCCCTCTACTGACCTCATTCAGTTTTACTAAATTTGAAGGTTGGAAGACAGAGATATCAGCCTACTTGTCCTTATGGTAAATATGACTTAAAAAAAAAAAAACAACAACCAAACCCCAAACTTAAAAATAAAACAAAAAAACCTGACTGCTTTGATTATGATGTAGACAAAAAAATACCAAAACGGAAAACATCTGAAGTCTGAAATGGAGTGGATGGCAAGGCAAGCTGACCTTCTTGGAGCCTGCTCCAAGAGACGAAAATGTTTCCTTGTGCCAAGTGTGCTCTGTGTGTGAGCTGAGTTTGCTCGGTCTCAAGCTGATGACAGTAGCTTTTGCTGCTTTTGACAAAACAAATAATGCAAAGGGAAGATGATTCTCTATTAGGAGAAATTTTTTTTTTCTTCTAACTGGGATGTCAGGTCCCTGCCTGATATCGGAGTTCATTCACCAACTGGGCAAGGCTGGACAAGCCATTTCACTTAGGATGAAAATCCTACCACAGCTGGGGTTTGCAAGGGTTGAATGAAATACTGTTTTTTGCTGTTTGGAAATTGTTTGCTTGGGATGAAATTGTATGTTTAGGGGGAGATTTGCCCCCGCCGGTGGGATTAACTGTGCTTTGGTGCTCCCAGCAGCTGAGAAGGAGGCAATGATGGGAGAACATGAAATATTATGCCTAAAAGCAGAAGGGTAGGTGAGAACCTTGCAGGCAGGGTTCTCGGTTTTGTCTGCACGGTCTGTGGCAGGCAAACCTGGCCTTGCTCTGTGCGTCCTCCAGAAGCTGGGTAGCACGGTGCTGAGGTCTTGGCACCCAGCTAACCTCGTTGTGTGGCCCCCATGAGCCGACAGCACGGGCAGAGGCAACGCTGTGTAGAAATGCTCTGGAGGGGGGTTTGGGGGAGACGTGGCTGGGGACACCCCCTTGGCACAGCTCGTGGGCTGCATTGAGAGTGCAACGGGTGCGTGGGACCATCCGACCAGGTGACATCCCTCCCTCCGATGAGCACTGCCTGTCCCATCCACTCCAGCCTCCGCTCCCAGGATCGAGCCAAAGTTCCTACCCCATCCAATTGCTCCAATTAGTGCTGTGGTTTGTTTTTCTTTATTAAGAAGGTTGCTTGAGACCTGCCTGTTTTTGAGTCCGGCTCCCTTTAATCTGTCCCTACCATCATTGAGGTTAAGTGAGTTTCCTGCCCAGCAGCATCTTTGGCAAATTAGAGAGAACCAGCGAGACATTGCCAATAAGCTTTCCACCGTATAGATTTTGTCCAGCGGAGCCCGAATAAATTAGGTCATGCTGCCATATGTAATCCATGCACTTGAGGTTTGACCTAGCTCCTGTGAAAACTAGTGGGCAGGGATGGGATGTGCCTGGAAGCTGGACTGGAGCTATGGCTGAGACAGCTGAATTTTGAAAGAGCTGGGGTGGAGCTGTGCCCTTCATTTTTGTGGACCAGTTTCATTTGTACAGGAAGAATATCGATGTCTTCTCGCGGGAGCTTTTGTCTGTGCCGGAGAGTGTCTCGAACAACACTGCCAAAATACCTTGGGGCTGGGCTGGGTAATTATTTTGTGATAAGATGCTGAAATGAAATAAGTTAATAATTTTATGAGTTTGGAAGAAAATACATTTATTTCACCTGAAACTTCTTCACAACGGCTATGCATAACTCTGTCGTCTTCTGCATGACATTGGCCTGAGGTCTGACGATTTCCCACCAAATGACTCGCTAGCTTCCCGTGGCCCTGGTGATGCAAAGTCACCTGTTTAGGAGGAGGCAGGATTATTCTGCTTAGCTCTTTTGGGCAGTCGAATGTCAGCCCTGCGAGTGGTGGTGATGGGCCAAGGCGGCTACCGTCATATCACAATTCATACTTGCAGCACAGAAAAGAAGATTAGTGCGCTAATGGGGGAGACTCCTCTTTTGAAAAGAGGCTTTAAATGATGTCAAGAACCACCACAATGATATGGTTTTTACATAAATAATAATTAATTACATGTAAATCAGACTTTTCCCCACCCCTTCCATTAGTATCGTCTTTGCTAAGCTCTCTGTCTTGTTTCTGCCCGCTCACTTTGACTAGTTGAATGGCAGCAGACATCATTTGCAATGCTAACGTCAGATACGGGTCAAAATGGACAAGGAAAACACAACCCGGGGTTTTATCAATGCAATAACAACCAATTCTGTCTAGAGATGGCAGCGTACTGGGGTTTAACCTCTTCACTGCCACATAGGAAGAACCACCAGGAATTTACTTTTCTGGTCTGCTCTTCTGCTATTTCTAACTTATTTTTAGGCCTTTCCTTCTCCTGATCACTCTTTTGGTTTTTTTGTTGGTTGTTTTGGTTTTTTTCCCTTCTCTCCTCTTTCTGGTGTTTACTAGAGCATCTGGTAGTGTTTATCTCCCAAGACACAGGAGAGTGCTGTTTTCATAGATATGTAACTAAAGTAAAAGCTTTAATCTTTGTTGATGTTGGACTTTTGGATTAAAAAAGAGTCATAATAGTGGAAAAATGAAGAAGAAAGAATATTTCAGCACAATACATTTTTGAGACAGCATCAACAGAAAATCCTTCATGGGGAAAGTTGCAATTATTGTGTCTCCTTCATAGGAGATGCTCAACTCGTGGGGAGAGTGGGGCAGGGAGTGAGGAGACCATCTTGCTGAGATGGGACTGGTTGTCCCGCTAGAAGCTGAAAGCGTGGCATGTCCTCGCGGGGATTTCTGTGTCTGCTCCACAGCAGGAGTTTGAGCAGTCCCAGAAATGCCAACAAGATGCGAGAAACCTGTTTCCATCTCTGCTTGCTTCCACTACTGCCTTCCAACCCGGGCAGGGAAGGAGCTGGTCTGACCTTCGGCAGAGTCAGACTACGTGCAACCCGCGTTTTGAAGCCCCGATGGAGTAAAGGCTGTCCTGGAAGTCGGAGGAGGAGGCGGTGTTTTGAATTTGCTCTCTCGCTCTCGAGAAGTACGTTGGTTTTCTACGGAAGCTTTAAAGATGCTGAGGCCGCGCTAATTAGAAGTTGTCAAGATACAGCAAGAAGCGGTGCTGTCATCAGAGAGATGTAGAAAACGTTACAGAAATCTGGTAGCAAAAGGCAGGTAGGTGTCTGTTACCCGCAGAAGCGAATGCAGGCCTATGGGCCTTACAGCAAAATCTTATTTGTTGCCTTCCCTGGCGACTAGGCGCTGTCCCAAACCCGCAGCAAAGTCAGCGATGCTGGAAGCAGCCATTCAAAATCCGGATGGCTGCTGGTTTCATAGCAAGAATATATTCAGTTGCTAATATTGTAAATGCTTTGTGGTAAATTTTTATAGCAGTAGCATTTTATGTAATTCAGAGATTTTAAGCTAAATGCCGTATTTCAGGTGCTATATACTCCAATTTCTACCCCTGCCCTCCTGCTAGGTAAGGCGTAAACCTGACCGAAGCCTTGCCGAACTTCTCGAGAGAAAACACTTTTGAAAACCCCCACTTTGGGAAGGCAGCAAGCCGATGAAAGGGAGCTTAGCCTGCAACTTTAAGGCTGTAATGAACCAGGCTAATAAATTACCTAATGTCACCTTAGAATAGCTCCGTGGCCGCCTGTCACACAGCAGCACATCAAGCCGGAGATGCACAGTCGGTCTCTCCTAACCTTTGTACCTCCTCCTCCCTCTAACCAGGGAACTAGTTCTGGGAAAGACCAGGCCTGCAAAGTCCTGCAAAACCAATCGGTAAAATATTAATAAGCCGAAGAGGAGCCGAGAGGTGTCATCGGGGGAGAGCGCTGCTGGCCTCCGCACAAAGGGAACGGCAAACAGGGCTTCTGCGCAGAAAATTTTGCCCGACCAGTTTTTTTGCATGCAAAAATGCAGATTCAGCAGCACCAAAACGGTTTGTGCACACATGCCAAACTTGTCATTTATAAAAACTCAAAAAAGCTCTGACAAATGCTGAAGCTGTTAGTTTTGACACTTCTGACATGAAACACTTTGATTTTTCATTTTGAAACTACTTTGTGTTCAAAATGTCCTTTAATTTTATTTTCAAGCAAGGGGGTGTGTGTCTTTTCTTATTCCCCCAAAAAATCAAAATTGAAATGAAATCTTTGGATTGACTCAAAATGAAATTGTTCTTGGATTTTTGGTTTCACCAGGTTTTTTTCTTAGATGTTTGTGTTTGGCTTTGAGTCACTTCCCCCCCTGCCCCAAATTTGCCAGTTGGTTTATCAAGAGCCGCAGTGAACCTCAGCCCCTTCGAAGGGGCACAGCTGGCACAATAGAATATTTTTTTCATGGTTGTCAGTTGCAAAAATAAAAAAAAAGGAGCCTTGCTTTTGCTTTCCAGGAGATCGAGTTCATTTTCTATCTGACTGGGATAAATAATAAACAGTTTTGGGTTTGTTTTGTTTTTTTTTTTTGCTGTGAAGGATTTTGTTACGTTATCTGTTTAAACATTCCGTTATGTTTTAGTAATGTGAATAATGATTATTCCTGTGCTGCTGAGCTCTCCCTCTTGGCTCGGGCGCCGGAGGTTCAGGAGACACCTGGCATTGTTGACAGAGCGCTGAACTTGAACGCCTCTCACTGTGACAGGGCAAGCCCAAATATTTTGGGAAGAGTCCTTGTTATGTTACGACAGGGGTTGGTAGCACTGATGCCGGGGATGGGTTTTGCTTCAATACTGAGCTGATTACTGCTGTATTATTGGAGGAACAGCGTGAACTTTGGCAGGCGGGCTGCTGTGAGGAAGGAGGATTGGGCTTGGGCATTTCTCATTTGTAGGACGTGCTGAAGGTCTCCCAAAAGATGCTGGGTCTCAAAAGAGGTCAGGAGTAGGAGGCCCTGAAAGCTGTTTTTTCTACGGGTGAGAAAGTGGAAAAAACAAAGCTCTTTTGCAAGAGAATACAAACGTTAGCGTAGTCCCTATCTGTAGACAAATACCCGGGGAAGAGCTTGTATTAAAATACCTTTTTAATCATATTTTCCATCCCTAAAGGCATTGTTTGCTTCCCACAGCGTACATCCTCCCTCTTTTGTGGGCTTCCTCTGCAGCCCATCTCCTCTCCCGAAGTCGGGCTGCATCTTGGTAGCGCCTTGTGCATCTTCAGTACCGCACGAGTGTCCGGCTTGTGGTGTTTAATGGGTCATAGACTTTCAACAAGATTGGATGTCTTGTGGTGTTTGCCAATTCACGTACAGCATGTAATTATATTCAGGAAGCAATAGGAATTAAATGACATTAATTCCCATGAATATTCATTTAAGGATCTCTACCAAATTCAGGCAGATTAATAGTCCAATGCAAATACAATGGCTATTCATTGCCCCCACAGGAAAAGGAAATATGTATTGGCTGGCAGCTCAGGACAAATGGGAATGCGCTGTAGAAAAGTTATCTCTGGGTGGCTTCTGATACAGCGGCGGTTGGAGGGACACACCGAGGAGTAAAGAGGATTAGCGCGGGTAAGGATTTGGGGAGCCTTTCCCATCCACCGAGGAACCCGGAGAAGTCCGGGGTGAATCTGAAACTCGCGCCTCTGCACTACCAATGCAAATCCACAGCAACTCCGACCGCAGCGGAGCTCCCCTGGGCTCACAGCGGAGTAAAACGCAGTTTATTTTGTGCCTGGCTCTCGCCGCCCTGTGCGCGAAGCCAGCCTCCAGCCTGCCCTCCCCGGATCACGCTGCCGCAGGGCAGGACGGCGATTTGGCTTCTTTGGGAGCAGTGGTAAGCGGTCCGTGCTGGTCATTGCCTCCTCTGCCGCGGCCAGCCCGGCACCGGCCCTCGGGGTGGCTACGGGGCAGCCCTGTCCTGGCAGGCACCACGTTCCTCCCCACACCTGGAGCCTCGGTTTTGCTCCAGCTCGTCCTCTCGGCGCAGGCCGGGACATGGCTTCCACCGCGAAATCGAGAAAGTCTAATAACAAAAGCAGACGAGGGGTCTGAGCGCATTTGCAAAGCAGGCATTGGAGTTTGGGATGTTGGAAAAAAAAAAAATAAACACCCCAACTTTTTTTTTTTTCCATAGAGATGATATAAAACAATATTTCATTTTAGAGATTATTTTGGTCTGGTCACAGTCCTCATTTGGGAGGACTTTTTTATACATTTCCTTTTGTCAGACAAGCCAACTCGAGACCTTAGCTGTGTCACATTACTTTTATCTTTTCGTGGGATTTCCCCAACTGGAGAACGGACCCTGCTTCCGCTAAAGTTGGTGCGAGAGTTGCCAATAGCGCTGGGCTCAGCCTCTAAATGGGATGTTTATGCCTTTTAAAATTTCCCCTCGTTGCCAGGTCAACCCTTCCCATCCTTAAAGTTATCTGAGCAAAAGAAACGTCCGGCGTTATTCGCCTCGTACGACGTGATGGGCAGAGCCGCATCTTCTGCCTCGTCGCAGGGGATCTATCGCCAGACTGATCTGACTCGCCCCGACTCTACACACGGAGGGAACGTGAAGAGCAGCGACCGCCGACTTCCCCAGAACGGGTTTTGCCGCGAGCTGCGGTGCGAGGGCACTCGCGGGTTCTCTTCTACTGAGAACCTACCATGAGAACGTTGGGTTTATCGAAACAAAGTCAGAAAATCACAAAACCAGGCTGTGAAACCAAGGTACAGTTCTCTTTAATGTGTCCACCAGCTGTTTTGGGCAGTACGTAGTATATCCATCTGAACTTTTCATGCCTGATGTAAAAGGTAGAATAGTAGCCGCGGACCTGCGTGGGCTTTGCACCTATGCTGGAGCGCAAAGTGTCCCGGGAACCAGGCGTGCAGCCTGGCGCTGGGCTCTGCAAAGCCTCATAAACCGGTGACTAAAGGGGAAAGGACTCCAAGGCCTGGCTCCTGGGACGTCGGAGGTGTGGCGTTCGAGTAGCTTGGAAAACATTCTGACTCTAAAACAAGTAACACCTATAATTACAAAGGCGTCATCACCTTTGTAAATTTTTTTTTTTTTGTTAGCTAACAAGCTGTAGTTGTAGCCTGTGTACACCCTTGCCGAAATCTGCCAAGCGTTTGCTCTTGGGATGGTTCTGCTGTTGGTGGGAATATCAAGCATCTTTCTCCAGGCACTTGTAAAACAATACAGCAGTAAACAATTCAAGTACAATTAGCAGCTACATTGGTGGAGGGGGAGGGAGAAGTCCCACCGCTGGTATTGTCTATGGAATTAATCATGTTTTACAGAGTTGATGCACTGGTTTAGATTTGCGAAGTTAAAAACAGGAGACAAAGCAGTTTCCAACGAACGTTTACTCCAGGATGAAATGTAAAACAAATACTTTTTAGAAAAGTAAGAGGGGTGCGTGTGTTTAAAAAACGCTCTTTTAGTAGGTTCATCTCCTTTTTCTTCCTACTGAAGAAAGAGATGAACCGAAATAATCTAAACAACAGGCGGTAAGAGTTTCTTTTTCAAGCTGGCGCTCCCTCAGTCACACAAATCCCGGGGTTACCCGCGGTCCCTCGGCTGGCAGGGCCGGGTAACAAAATCACACCGGCCCCCCGGATTTTTTTTTTACCCCCCCTGCCCTTCCAGGCCCCCCGACGGTCCACCAGCATTCCTCTTAAAGCACGGCGGCAAACATCATCTTCGCAAATATTTATTTGCAGCCATATCCCCCCCCCCCCCCTTAATTATTTAAAATATAATGAATTAGGCATAAGTACCTTGCCATTACTGTAATTTAAGGTGTTAATTGCTACCGGAGCGGATTGCTATCGTGCCGAGAGGTGGCGCCGCGGTCCCGGCCCTGATCGCCGGAGCCCGCCGGGCCGGGGGGGGGACACGGACACGGACACGGACACGGGTCCGGCGCGGAGCTCCGCGCACAGGCGGTTCTGTCCGCGGGGGGGGTTCGCTCGTTAAAATCAGGTTCCCATCCGATCCCGGAGCTTGGTGTCAGGCCCGCCGGGAGCCAAAAGCAATACCCCCCCCACCCAAAAAAAAATTAAAAAAAAATACAAACAAGAAAAACAGAAGGAGAGGAAGAAAATTTGGGTTCTGGCGGTCCCCGCTGGGCGGACGAAAAGAGGTTCCCCCCCCCCCCGAACAAAGTCGGGCGCTCGGTAACTCCGCGGCGGCCCCGTCCCGGGCAGCGCCGGGCACGGACGGCTCCAGCCCCGCCGGGGCGACCCACCGACGGGCCGGGACCGGCTCCGGCTCCTCTGTCCGCCGCGCTCGGCACCCCGCGGGAGGGCAGGATGCTGCCCGGCCCGGTCCGCTCCCACCCGCGCAACCTCCGCGCTGTCCGGTCTCTCCTTCTCCGGGCCGAGGCCGTCGGTGCTGTTAAAACTTTCCGGTGCCCGAAACGTCGGAGCCGGGGGG
>NW_010972438.1:5249609-5250000 GCF_000737465.1 Haliaeetus leucocephalus
CTCTGCTCTCCCGGTGGGCTCCACTCACCCGGTGCCCTCCCGCGGGAGCCCCGACGGCGCGGCCGGTCCGCGGGTTTCCCCCCACGCACCCACCCGGGATGAGAACCGGGGCAAAACCCCCGCGGAGCGACGCCGCGCTCCAAGCCGGCCCTCGGGGTCGATCGCTCCCGCTCAGCGGCCGGTGCGCGCCGCTCCGCGCCCGCGCAGCGTTTCTCTAGGCGGGTTTTGCGGGCGCGGCGGGGGGGTGGGTGGGGGGGGAGCGCCAGCAGCGCCCGCCTCGCCGGCTCCGCGCAGGTAAGGCGGGTTCCGCGGGTATCCGCGGAAAGCCCTGCGAGGTCGTTCCGCGCGCCCCCGCCTAAACTCCGCGGGCTTGACACTCACCCCCGTGGGT
>NW_010972438.1:5252030-5255609 GCF_000737465.1 Haliaeetus leucocephalus
GCAGCAGCGCTCAGACCTCCCGTACCTGCCCGAGGTATCTGCCGCTTCCCAGCGCTCCCAGAGCCGCTTCTCTAGAGAAGCTGGAGCCCAACTTCTGTGCTCAGAAGTTTAAGGTTTCATTTTTAGTAACTGTTCTTTGAGTGAGTAATGTATGTATACTGCTTGTAGCGCGTCGTCTCCACAATGTAGCCTGCTGATTTCTGGGGTGCTGGATGGTTATAAATATTAAAGCGATTCTCTAAACTGCGTTTCCTTTCCATATAGTTTTTCTAAACCTGCGTTTTACCTGCGTTGCCTAAATGTTGATGTCGCTTAATGACAGCTTCTTAATTAGACAAAGTTTCAAGAATGTCGTCGAAGAAACTTGCCGCTTGTGCTGTTAATCCACAGTTTGCTTTAATATTTCGGCAGAGGGAAAATAGGCGTTTCACTCGATTTAGCATTATTTTTACAGTTTCTGTTACTGCTGAGAAGCTCCTACTTTTTCTAAGTTTGAGAGAGCCTGAAATAATTCAAGTTCTCAGAGAAGCGAGTGTAGGAAGGAGGTACCATGCATCTTTGCAACTAGATTTGGGGGAAGAAAGGGAAATCAGGGCTACCGGTTTCAATTTCTCTCTTCTGAATCTTTTCCCCTGCACATTTTATTTGAACTATCTCACAACCATATTGAATGGACCAGGGCACTGGGGGAGGAAGCTCTTCACTAGTTACCATTCAAAAGGTGTCGGCTAAAATCTCATTGCAAAAAGGTATTGTAGCTTTAACATCTTGCATTGGCAGCATTCTTCCCCCTTAGTCTTTGGATTAGTCATTGTATGAGAGACAGAAAAAAAAAAAATCACTTTTTTTTTTTTTTCTGGAAAAAGTAAAGTAAACAGCCTCCAACAAGTGAACCTTGACAACCCAGATTAAGGAAGGCAGGAGAGATCAAACAAAGCTGCTGCTGGGCTGTTGTCAGGAGCTGCCTCACTGAAAGCTCTGGACTATTCGATCAGGCAGCAAGGCTATATGTTCACTTATGCAGAAATGGACCATTACAAATGCTGATCTTTGTTGTGAAACCAAAGGATAACTTTGAGAAAAATAACTACTATTTCGAACAGGGCTTTCTGTTGCTTACAATTTTGATTGCAAAGTTAGTTTTTTGTGCATGGGCTGGGTTTTGGGTTTGGTGTGGTTTTTTTTTTTTTTTTAGTGATAGTGGTTTGGAGTGCGTTGTATACACTTTCAGAGAGACTTAGGATTTGATTTTATTTATGCTGTCTAGAGCTGCAGAGAAGAAGGCGTTTCAGTAGTGTAATGTTGAAAACCGTAAAAGTTCTCTGGAATTCAGCCTTTATTTCTGGATCTCTGAATTGTAAGGAAACATGGATTTTTTTTCTTTCTCTGTGTATAAGTGCTGTGCAGATGTATAATAGAGGAGTTTGGTTGTGAATGAGCATTGTATGTTGTACGACTGCGTTCCTAGAGCTTAGAAAGCTTGTAATGTCTCTCCTTCAAGTGTATTACCAACCAGTCGGGATGGCACCTTTTTTTTGATATGCCAGGATTTTCGCAAAACTGCATGTAACTTGTCTTCATGGCTATATTAGAGAGACTCTGTTACTGTGTAGTTTTAGAGTGAAAAGAGCAGTACAGAGTATTAACAGATACTTGATTTTACTTCAGTAAACGTTTAGGATTTAAGTATTAATCAAACTTAACCAGTGGGAGTTAGGTTATTTTTGTTGCTTGACACTTTCATGTTTGTATTCAAACACTTCACTGCAAACTCTGCAAATATGCCCCCTCTTTCATTTCTTTAAAGTACTCTAAAACAATGGAAACAGCTATTAAAAAAAAAAAAAATCTGAGGAAAAGGCTGTTACCCTAATGTATGTTAATCAGGAGGCTGACCAAGTGCACATCTACTGAAGAATTAAGGAATCCAAAACCTTCTCGCATAAGTATTTCTTTAATTAGCAGTGCAGATCACACAATAAGTACTTTATACTTTTTATAAGGTAAGGTTTCATAACCATCCTGCACAACTTATTATAAAACCTGTAGATTTTTATGGTATATGCTTTAATTAGACAATAAAAAGTATGTGTGTTAAACATGCACATGTATGCTGTTAAGCCATTTTGGGTAATGTGTAATGTTTTTTAACAACTATAAACATTTTCTGCTTAAATCAGTTCCACCGGTAATCGTAACGCAGCTAGTGTTTGTACTGGTAAGAGAAGGAGCAGGAAAGTTGAGCAGAGAATTATGCATTGGACATTTTTGCGCAGCATATGCTGCAATATGCTTTTCTCTTGGAGTGGATCACCTTTTTTTAAGAGCTAAAATTTGCATTATCATCCTTGGTATGATATACTGTAAACATTTGTAGCTCCAGAGTTATTCCTGTTTCACAGCATTGTAAAAATTAGGAAAAAGGATGGTAGTAAAAAGGCAAATTTATGGAATGCAGCTTAGCGTTTAGTATTTGTACTGCTTGTGGTCATTTATATTGAGAGATTGAACCGGGTAATGTAATTCCTTTTGTGAAATATCTGTTCAGCATGTATTTGTATATCAAATGAAATAACATATGCACACACATATGTAGGATATGTATGTAAAATACAGTTATTTCTGCAAGGCTGTCCGGTTATTTATAGGGCATAATGATACTTCTGTCATCTTAAATTTTCTCTGAGAAGCTTTAATAAATTTAAATAGATTATACGCTGTCAGAAAATAGTATAAATTTTGTTTACGATTCACTTGCTTTAAGGTACTTATACTAAAGAAGCTCATTTAACCCCAAGACTGAGTAGCATTAAGTGGTGAGAGGAGTCTGCTGAAGAGCTGCTACTGCCCTTTGCTCTTGTGATAATCTTAAATTACTACAATTTAATTGCAACTTCAAGGCACTGAGCTGAAATATTTTTATGCAGCTGAGGCAGGGCTGAAGAAGACGTAGCGCAATTTTCGCAGGTAGCTGGATTTCTCTTCGGAGGCGCAGCGTTCGCTCAGGCCTTTCCTGCCTTGCGGAGCGCATCCAGCGCAGCATCGTGCCTGCGTCCGTGTGCGGGCACGGATGCGGCCCCGGGAGGGAGCCTCGCCGGGGGGATTCCCACCTCGGTGGGAGCAGGATCAGGCCCTGCAGTAGGCAGGCAGCTCGGGTGCACGGGCGTGTTTTTTTTTTTTTTGGTTTTGCCGTTAGTATTTAAGCTTACGTTGGAATTAAACAGCGCGCTGTAACGATTCCTCAAATGAGCCTTGCTATCGAGTTGCTTCCCGGAGCTTTTCCCTGGGATCCTCCGTTGGGAAGGCAGGGTGGGAAGGGGCTGG
This sequence comes from Haliaeetus leucocephalus, assembly GCF_000737465.1. NCBI lineage: Eukaryota > Metazoa > Chordata > Aves > Accipitriformes > Accipitridae > Haliaeetus > Haliaeetus leucocephalus. Next base: position 5,255,355 of record NW_010972438.1, read on the forward strand.
CAGCTGGAGGCAGAGACCAGGGGGTGGTGGGCAGCGCGGGGGCACGGCTGGCACCCTGCTCTGAAAATACAACCCGCCGGCTCGTGGCTGTGGCGCGGTCCCCGCGTCCCCAAAGGCGACGCGCCCCTGGCCGCGCGGGGCCTGATCCAGAGCACGCTGGCGTCAACTGGGGCTTCTGCTCAAGGCGCTGCTTTTGGGGTTGGCTTTTGGTCTGTGTCACTAACTCGTATCACTGAAACTTTTTCTCCCCCCCCC
>NW_010972438.1:5255619-5365619 GCF_000737465.1 Haliaeetus leucocephalus
AACCCCTCCACCCCCATCCCGCCCCCCGTAGCAGCATGTTTTCCCACCTGGCGAGCGGTTCAGCGGAGATACGATATGCAATAGGAGCCAGAAGGCATTCGCTGAGCGGAATTTATAAACGTTGCGCACTAGAGATCGGCAGCGCCTTTGCGACTGTTCTTAGAGGTCCTGGCAACCAAACTTTGCTGAAATGCTTAGAAAGGTATGGCCGGGCTCGGAGTCCTTGACTTCACGCCGTTGAGGACACGCGTAAGTGCTCGGCCGTGCTAGAGCACAGCGTTGGTTAAGTCGTGGCTTTGATTGTTTTTCTGTTGGCCAAATCCTCGTCAAATGTCTCGTTGCAATAAGAAACGAGAAAGATCTTGTGCTTGCTAGAACTGCTTGCTTTTGCAGTGACAAAAACGCTGCTCGCAGCCTGCTGCTCTCACAAACTACTGCGCCGTCTGTTTCCCGCGGCTCGCGGTGTGTTGGGAATTGCAGCTACCGTAGGTAACAAGGTGACGCCAGTGTACACAGAGGGGAAAAAAAGTAGGGTGGAATAAAGCATGCAGTCATTAGAGGAGAAACTTAATTGTGGGAGCTCTGTAGTCTTTTAATTTAAAAAAAAGAAGTATTATATTTTGGGGCTGTAGTGGAATCAGCTGTTCTATTTTTAGGAGATCAGATATTTGCTGGTTGGGATGTCTGGAGTGTTTTAACATGTGCTCTTTTTTCTTACTTCAGCATTGGAGCTACCAAGTCAGAGAAGCTGCTGGCTCTGATCGCGTGCAGTCTTCTTTGCAAATATGCTCTAGGGTTTTGTCTTTCTATTCTCCTGGCACCGATCTCTTCCATGCATGCAAGTGAACAGGCTCATGTCTAATGGCTGTTTGTATGTGGCAAGTATCCAGAATAATCTTGATAACTTTTTGTTCAGCGCCATCCTGAAAAAGAAGATAGTATTCTATGTAAAACGAGCAAAGAGAAGAGCGTGGGCAAAATCAGTTTCTCTCCAAGAAGCATCTGGTACCTGAGGAGGACTAAATAATTTTTCTCCTCTCGTTGACCCTTCCTGTGCTGTTTTTAAAACATCTCCATTTTAGTGCCTTGAAATTGCAATTAAGTTGTAGTAATTTAAGATTATTGCAAGAGTGCAAAGGGCAGTAGAAGCTCTTTAGAAGTCTCATCTCAACACTTAATGCTACTCAGTCAGGGGGTTAAATGAGTTTCTTCAATGTGAGTACTTAAAGTAACTAAATCGTAAACAAAATTTATACTATATTCTGACAACTAATAATCTATTTAAATTACATTAAAGTATGTGTGTGAAAATTTAATTAAAGACAGAAATACTGTCAAGCCCTCTAAATATCTTGACAGATCTACTGAAATGGAACCCATATCGTAAAATATTTACATATATGTGATAGGCTACAATGTTTCTGGGAGTGCCCTTCTGAAACTAACTGTGGGCTTTTTTCCTCCCAGTTTCCCCTTCAGTTGCAACGGTCTCGAAAAGCGACACAAATAAATACCCAGAATGTTTTATTTGGATGATTCTCCAGTGTGTTGTTTACTGCTAATCGCGCTCTCCGTACAATACTTGTCACTGTCGTGTTTTTAGTAGAAGCGCCTCTTTCCTCCGCAAGTTAGTTTAGCAGGGCTGTTAATTGAGAGGTGCGCTGAAAACGCGGGCTCCTTGTGCAGCGGGATGATGTTGTGTCGTATCTGCAGCGTGGCAGCGCGGGATGTGCGATCTGTAAGTCAACTTTCCTCTGGATGTCTGGCCCAGAGCATGGTGCTGCAGGGTCTCTTGCGCTTTTGTGACTGTTGATTTCATTGATTTTTTTTTTTTTTTTTTTTTCAGGTAGAAAGCGCTTATGACCCTTTTTTTCCAAATTTTTGAAATACATATGGAAGCGTCTCCCGGAGCGCTGGTGTGCGCGCTTATCGCACAGGACCCTTCCCGCTGGTGCGGCCGCGGTGCCTCTCCTTTGTGGTACGTGGTCCAGGCTGCTTTCCAGATGAGGAACGTTTTGCCCTGGATAAAACCGGGTCTGGCTGAAACTTCAGCCGTACTTTGGTCCTTCTTAAAACCCGCTGGCTGGGATCCTGCAGGTGGCCAAAGGCAGGAGATTTTGCTGGGAAGGTGCAGGACAAGCCGTGCTTTCTCATCGCCCGGCCACGGGTTGGGGTAAACTCCTAGCTCTCCTTGCCTGGGGTGTACGTCCCTGGAGCCACAGGGTCGCCGGAGGAGGGTGAGGATTTGGCCGTGGAGAGAAGGATGGGGTGGGAGCGGGGTGCTGTGGGCGCCGGGGAACCCGGGCCGGGCGCTCGGGTGCTGAGCACCGCCAGCCCGACAGAAGGTGGCACAGTTCGGCAGGTTGGCTGGAGCCTCTCACGGCATCGTTAGTTTTCCCCTCTTCGCCAGACATTTCCTTTCACGTTGGATCCGAGTTTTAGCTGTACTTCCCAATCAGTCTTGTCATCTTGTTGCTAACAATTAGGGTCAAGTGTCTTTCCTTGGGCTCTCCGCAGTCTTCGTGTTGGTGTCCCTCCCCCAGCTCCTAGGCTAAGCTGTTTGTTCATTAATTAGTAGATGGGGCATATTAACACATCAGTAAATCGGAGTAGTCAGACTTCCCAAGGCATCTCGGGAAACTCTCTCCAGTTTTATGTGACCGGACATGCACTATTGCTGATTTAGATAGCGGAGCCGATGATGCCAAAGTGTTGTTAAGAGAGAGATAAATAGAGAGAGCCCAGCAGTAAGCAGAATGTCATGTCTCTATTAAAAAGCTTGTGATAAAGGAAGATAAAACGGTGAGGGGGGATTGCTGGTGTGTTCAGAGCAGCCACTAAACATCTGATCGCAAAAAATCGATGCTGAATTCCCCTTCCTGCAAAACCCTTGCCCACAGTATTAGCGCCTGAGCCTGGGTTTGCTTGCAGCAAGCGGTGGAGCCCTGAAAGGACTTTTGTTCTTGCCAAAAAGGCGGCCGGGGGGTTCTCGGGGATTCAGGAGCTGTCTGAGCCGGGATTCAAACATCCTTCCCCGGTTCCCTTTGAAGCAGCTCCGCGGCGACGCGGTGTTCCCGGGATGCTGATGAAGTTGTTCCAGGCTCGCGCCGGGGCTCGTTGCGCCATGCTGCCTCGTCCCTTGGTTTCCTCGGCCACCTGCGTTTTTTGGGGGTTCCCATTCGGAGGTCGGTCCTTGGCTTCACGGCAGAGTTACAACGATGCGGATTTTTGTATATTTTGAGTCTTTTTTTTCTCGGCCGGGTGCAGAGGCTGCTCTGCAGAAGTGAAAAATGTAACTGATCATAAAGAAATGAGTGGTCGCAGCAGACGAGAGGGGAGCGGCATTAATTTTACCGGTTCTGTAATGAAACGTGCAGTAAAACGTTAAATCATCGCAGCCTTGTTTGCTGAAAGGATGTTAATCATTCCATTAAGAAGGATTAAGTAATTAACTGAGATTTCTTTAGGAACCAATGTCAGTTTTAAAAAGCATCTTCCTAGTGTTGTACGGTGAATGCAAAGTTTATGTTTCTGCCGCTGGAGAGCTGGGAGGTGAGTGTGAGCGGGACACTTCTTCCCAAGAAACTTCTGGGAATGCCAGGGGAGCAAAAATAGGTTGGTTTTTTTTTTTGCAACTGAGATGTGCTATTCTAATAGTCTTTTGATTGCAAGGTTGTCTTTTATGACTTCTGTCAGCTGGGCCCATTGCAAGCCTTATTTCAGGAGTAGTCTGTTTGGGATTAAGAAGTTAAAACCTTCTTGAAGTGTTCATCTCGGTGCTTGCATTTTTATTATTTTTTTTTTAATAATAGCTTTTATGTTGTAATAGTAAGCTTGCTGGCAGTGAGTCATGAACTCTATCTTCCGTGAACCTCGTGACAAATTTTTGTTAGCCAGTCAGGCAGCTCGCTTAGCTCGTCCAGCCCAGTTCCCACGTTTTATACTTGCGCTGGAAAGAAAAATTCCATTAAAATCGACGGTGTAAATCCTCCTTTCCTCCTGTGGCAGAAATCCCCTTAGAAGCAGTGGCAGTGCAGGGGGCCGTGGGGCATCGTGGAGCAGCTCCTGGCATTGGGCTATTTTGGAGGATGTCGAAGCTGGATTCGGCCGGGAACGGCCAAGTCTGGGGGAGGATGCGGCCGGCAAGGCTTTTGACGTTGGCTGATGCTCAGTGAGGTCAAAAGTGCATTTTGGAGAGGGTCTACATGCAGATGGAGGAGCAGGTGGGCAGAGGAGAACAATGGCAATATTTTTCACCACTTCATTTTTGAAGGATCAGATCGAAGCCCCTGGACGGGGAGAGGTGCAGGGGCTGGGGAAGCATCTGTGTTAGCGCTTCTGCATCCTGTGCTCCTGAGCATGCTGCCTTTCTTCCAGGGCTTGATCCGTTTTTTTGCCTCGACTGAGATTGTGGAATTTGGCGTTAGCCTCATCAAGTTGCTGCCGTTTCTCCTATAACAGCCCCAACTTCTAATATCGCAGTTAGCAATGCTGGAACTACACCCAAACCGAAATTTTCTATGAGCGATATGAATTCTGCCCGGCAAATAGCATAACACAGTGGCACCAATTGCATTAGTATTGATACTTTCAGCTTTCATAACTGCTCTGCTTCTCCAATAGGGCTCCTTCAGACAGTATCATGCAAACTCTGTTGGTCAGTGTACTGTAAACGATTCCTCCCCCTCGGGTGAATTTCATAAATAGGTGTATTTCCATGTGTAGTATACAAGGCAGCCAGATTTTGCTTTGGTTATGTGGCCTAAGCCCCAGATACCTCTGTTGAAATCACAGGAGCTTCCTTGGGTGGACTGAGTTTAAAAAAAAAAAAAAAAAAGAAAAGAAAAAATCACTTTGGCTCACAGAATAAAATCTTCAAATGTTCATGTGTGTAACGTGTAATAAGAATCTATCTGGTTGTTCGTACAGAACTTCATAGCCTCTATCTACCTTCGCAGACTTAGAGAGATTTTTCTCAGTAAGTTTTGCAACAGTAATAATGTGTTAACAACTTTGGTAATTTATTTTAATCAGAGAGTTGTGTCAGGGGCCTCATCCTGTTTTGGTTGAATTAAATGAGCGCTGGGAGAAGGCAGCTCTGAAATAGCTTGTAGTAAATTGTTTTTGTTAGTTTTAAATGATATGCGTCTGCATCGATGTTCAGATAATGTCTGTTAGGTTTGTAAAGCTCCTGAGCTGTACGTTTAGAAAAGTGAAAACGTATTTTTCAGTGATAAATTACTTGATACTTAAAAGGCTTTGAAAGAGGAATGTCCAAAGCATGCAGCATAATTATTGTCTGTGCAGGTATTTTAAAGTTATTCTCTCCCTAACCCATCTGAGTTTTCTGAAGGGCAGTAGTGTAAGGAATGGTGGTCTTACTCAGGAAACCTTTCTCATCTGTCATTTCAGTTACAGGATTTAACTGAGAATGGGAGAAATCCATCTTTTAGCTGATGTCTTACCATTTACATTTGTTCTGATTTTTTTTTTTTTCTTCACTGCTATAAAAGCAGTATCTACAGTACTCAAAAAATACTGTTTCATAAAAGTTGAAAGGGAACATTACCTGTGAATTAAACTAAAATACCTTAAGCCTATCCAGCACATTCCTAGCATTAAACAGTTGGAGAAGACTAGATATTTCCTATTTATTTTTCAGATTGGCTGGAATATGGTCTTTCCGGAAAACGGTCCTCAGACGGTTGAAGGGGAAATCTGATTTTTCAGTGAGTGCTTTGTATTTGCTGAGGAATTCTGATTGTGCAGAAGCATGTTGCATGGAAATGGAAATTTATTAACTAGGATTTCTCGGGATTATAATAGATGCCATTAGATAGCGGCATGCTCGCAGAGAGGTAAACTAGTAAATCTGAACAAACTGAAAAATAGTGGCTATAGGCGTCTGGCTCTGTTATCAAACTTGCTGCATAAGCCAGAGTTTATGCACTGTGATAATGCTAATGACCAGCAGAGCCAATGATGCATGACTGGAGGAAATCAGTGGTATAATCGGAGAAAGTTATCAGGTTTTTGTCATTAAATATTAGTGATAAATAATACACTTCATTTTGAGTAGATAGGATGTATTTAATTCTGATGTGGAGAGTTTCAATTTAATAAGGAGCATTGCTGAGTAAAATGATAATCTTTTGTAATTTAAAGGGAAAAATAAAAATGCATTTGTTTCAGCATAATCCCTGTCGGCCGCCGTCCACTGCTTGTCTTCACTGGTGTCTGATAGCGAGGAATATCTTTGCAGCCATTTGAGATGGCTGTTTATAGCAGGGTGTTTTATCTAAGTTATTAGTCTGTGCAACACGGAACTAATTACATGAGACCAGAATCAAAGGGGATCTGTTTAGTATAAACGAGGTATCTTCTTTCATGTTCTGCTTAAAAATGTGAATATTGCAGCAAATCAAAACTGTGCGCTCCAGGTAGCGGTTCCCCTAGAAGACAGTCCGCCTGTCCAGGCAGTAACAGAAGGAAAGGGACGAGGACAAAAGATACAGAGAAATTAGATCTTGTTTTGCAAGTTATCTTTTAAGTCAGTGGGAGAATAAGGAAGAGAAGTATAGCTTGGACTGAAGTAAGAGGGATATTAATAGTCTCTATAAAGGACAGTTTGCACCAGGAAAAAAAAAAAAAAAAATCTGGCTGGCTTTTTTTAGCGAAACAGGCTAACACCCAGTGTAAATCTGTGTCATTAACTGAAGCAGTGTGTGATTTTTAGAGCATCGCTTTTCCTCTTGTGAGCCTTTGCCTGTGGAGGCTCGTCCCCTGGGCTAGAGGCAGATGTGGTACAGTATCTACCTTGGGGACACTTCGCTTGCCAGCTGCAGGACCTCTGCCTGTGTCAGCCCGCGGCCCCGTTGAAGCAGATACTGCCAGTTTTGCCCAACGAGTGGCTTTGTAACGTGGCCAGGATCTTCCCACCACCCCTCGGAGTCGTGCTGGAATGCTGAATCTCAGCTCAAGTTTCCAGAATTAGATGGTACAGTGAGTAAACACAGCGTACTTGCCAGTTCTCACATCCTCTTTTGCAGCGAGTATTGCAGCAAATCCTGCAAGTTTGACTCATCTCCGAAGTTCTTCACTGCTTTGAAGCAGATCTCATCTGCTTTTTGAGAAAGAGCTGGAAGTCTGGCCGCACCTCCTGAGCACACAGTCCTTGTGTACATGAACACAGTATGCTTGAGTTGGCCTCTGCGTAAACTTGGGCAGCTCTGAGTAACTTTAGCTGGAGTTATGTGCCTGTATGTAAGGGTAAAATTTGGCCTGCAGTCATCCTTTATTGAAAGCTTTATGGAAATACTTTGTTCTCACTATGCACAAATATTTACATTCGGGTGGGAAGATTCTCCCCCCTCCATTTCTTTGGTTGTTTTTTTTTCCTGCTCTATGTCATAAGCACAAGGAGGGGGTGGAAGATATTATGCATAATGCCCTGTCAGTTAAAAAATAATTTTCAGGTTTTCAACTGGTATTTCTCATAGGTCCAAGAGAAAAAAAAAAAAAAAAGTCTGTCTGTACTGGAAGCACTGTCCGCTTGTCCGATTGCAGCGAGCCACCCAGGGTAGGATGGGGATCCTGCTTAATGCTGTGGGTAAAATGGAAGGGGAAGGGCGTACAGAGCGGAAAACTTTTCTGGGTAAATAAAAGTAGTGTCAGGTACAGCCCCCGTTTTAAGAACAGCATTTCTTAATGTTTCTGTTCATCGGTGTTGAATCACCTCCGCATGTCAACCTCTGCCTGGTGGATGCTCTCAGCAGATTGAGGAGGAGGACACATTGCTCTGCAAGTGCATTACAATGGTCCACACGTGTGCCGTGACTCAGGTGTGCTCACAACTTCATGACATGCATCAAATGAGAATTGTTTCCTTGGAAAGCCTTTCTCTCCTTTGTTTTTTTTCTCAGATGAAGGCTGACGCTACTTTCACGGACTGTTTGACAGTGTGCTTGGTGCTGTGTAGAATGAGGGCTTGGTTCACATTGCAGCTAAGTAGATTTCGGAGGCAGGTGCTGCGGGAACAGGTCTGTCTCTTGTCCTTGGGTGCTTCCCATCGCGTTCCCTGTGCTTCAGCTTCTCCGTCTGACCAGGAGGAGAGACCATGCGGGAAGCTAGACCAGCAGAAAACTAACTTGAGCAGGAAAACAGTATTTTCTGCCAGTTGAGCATCCTTGTTGCACTCTTTGGAGGTCAGAGGAGGGACCGAGGGGGTCAGGGCCACCCCCTTGATAAACCTCTGGCCTTTTGGTTGGTTTCACTGCAGTGGGAAACCTGGGCTGAAGGGCTTTGTGTCCGGACCCGCTCTTCTTCCTCTGGGCAGAGGAGTCCTCCTTGCCCAGCTGCCCTGGGGCATGTTCCCAGCAGCGCTGCTGATGGGCCCCCCCTGCCAAAGCCAACGCAAGTATAGGTTTTCATTTAATTGTTATTTTAATGGTGCTCCCTTGGGTACTAAAGGTGTTAACGTGCACATACTGAAAAGCCCAGCATCGTGTTTTCTTTGGGTTTTTTTTTCTTCCCTGTTAGCAGTAGATGATGAGCTGGTCCAGAGGCTGGATATTTTTGGTAAGGGCACTGAGAGATATCCAGGTTACTAGCTGCTGTTGTTTCTTGTTCCTTTTATAATACCTATCTGCGCGATAAGCAAATACAGCTGCCCGTAAAACTCGGATAAATCTGTCTCCAGCCTGCTAGCTAACTTTTGAGTTCCAGAACAGAAGTCGATAAGGAAATACGCAGCCAGAGCTCAGCGATGTCACGCAGGTTTACACCAGAAAGGGTCTGACCCATAGCCGCTCGCCGTCGTGCAAGGCGTACGTGTTGGATACGTCGTGGTGCGAAGGTGGCCAGGGATCGTGGCGGCCGGTGCGGGGACAGCCGGCTCCGTCTGCGAGCCCAGGTGTCAGCACGGGCAGTCGTTAGCGCGGCGCAGGCCTCGCTCAGGCTTATATTGGGGGTTTGATAAAGCTTTAAATGCAGTTTGTGCTTTTATCGCCTCCGAAATGGGCGCAGGTGCGCGTTAGCAGGAAGCGAAACCGGAGGAGCCCCGAGGGACCCTCGCTCGAGCCGTGCCGAGCAGGTACGGCCCGTGAGCATTATCGCCTTCCCGATAACCTGGCGCGGTGTCGGCGTTCACGCGTGTCACGGGGATTTACGGGGGTGAAGTCACGCCGCGGTTTGGCAGGGACCTGATCCCTCTTCCAGGCGGTACGGGCGGGCTCTGTGCTCGGGGTGGGTCTCCCTCCCTGCGCCGAGGGGATCTTCTCGCCCCTGAGAGCTCGCCTCGATGACGGGAAGGGATTGGCAGAACGTTTCGGGAGGGGTTAGCATCACCGAGCGGCGTTGCGGGGCATCCCTGGCTCTCTCCGAGCCTTGCTGCGGAACCGGCGTCCGCTGGTGCAGCGGGGGGAGGTTGGTCCGTGCCCCTGTGGGTTTTCCTTCAGAGCCGATGGATAATCCTGGGGGAGGCTGGAAGCAGCAGGAATGTCGGCGGTGCGAGGAAAGGCCGGCTGCCTGCTGTCGGCTGCCCGAGGAGGCTGGCTGCGGTGAGCCTGGGGAAGCGAGAGCGAGACCGGCACCCAGCTGCCCACCCTGGGGCCTCCCTGGTGTTGCGGAAAGTCGTCTGCCTTCTTCAGCTGACGGCCCCCTTAACTACCCGTTTTTGCATTGTCTTGTTGAGGAATTTGAATGTGCTGTCTGTGCAGCGAAGCATCAAAGCATTAACCCTCACTTTTAATTATTACCTTTATTTTTTGGAAAGGAGTAGCAGTCAGAATAAAATCCTTTGTAGGAATAAAATACTTATTATCCACCTTTTCTTCCTCCTTGGTTTGCGCCCGACTTGAGTTGCCAGGTCTCCCCAGGGGCGCCTGATGTGGAGGTGAGCAGAGCCGCAGTCCTGAACCGCTCCTGTCCTCACCCCGTCTCTTCACCGAGTGCTGAGGCTTCATATTCCACATGTGCAATTATACACACTCCTAACTACTGCTTACCTCGCGTTAGGGTTATTCGCTCTCTGTTCCGTGTGTCAACACCACATCTGACTGGAGCCTTAATTGCTCTCCATGCTCCTGTATTTTTCCCTCTCCTCCTAGAGGAGTTGGAGGGTTTGTTGAAGGGAGAGCCCAAGGCAGCGCAGCTCTGCCAGGGTACGGGCTCTCCCGCTTACCAGGCTGCACGCCCAGCGAGTGCCTGGAAAAATGCCCCTCCGAGTCATTACGAATTAAGCGTCACAGACGGATGCAGAGATGAAGCTCGGTGAGGAGATCTATGGCTTGATCCAAGAATTATGTGATGGGCAAAGACGGAGAGAAAAGCAAACTCCTCATCCAAGACGTGGAGGCTGTTGGTGCTCCTGCCCCGGGGTGCTCCAGTGCAGCCATCCGAAGGCTGCGGAGATCTCCGCCGTCCCACCCGTGCCCCAGCCGGTGCCCATCGCTGTTGTGCCATAGCCAGGAGACCCCGCGCAAGCTCTAATTGTGGTTGGTGAAGTTGCCAGTGGTTGTTAGCAGCTGAAGCTGGCTGTACAAGCAGTGAGTTTCCCGGTAAGTAGCTAGCAAGAAAATACTGTGGATCTGCACGTATTCCCCACACCTGGATATGCCATGTTTCTTACCATCAGGGTAAGTGAGGTAAACCCAGAAGAGTCTTCATGAGTGAACTCAATTTTACTCCATTTTTTCAAAGCAAGCCAGCAGCAGGACGTCTGAAGGTGTAGCTGTGATGGGTGTAGCCCCCGCAGGGCTCGTGGGTTAGAGGGGTTTTGGTGGGTGGCTTGGAGCTCTGCTGGGCGGCGGTGGCAGGGGGTCTCTGCCCACCCACCCACCCACCCTGTGTGCTGTGCTGGTGTGCTTGCACTGCGATGAGAGTTATTTCGTGGTACCCCATCAATAAATGATCTCCGGAGACCCTGAGCACGTTGCCCCGTGCCCCGCTGTCCTTGTTGGGGACTCTGCGTGCGCTGGATGCCGTTGAATATATCTGTTACGTGAATGGGAACGTGCAGGAGGAGACTGAGACTTCTGAATGGCACAAATTAGTCTGAGGAGGAGAAATTAATAGGAGAAGGCAAATGCAGAAGTCTTGCATTCACACGGCTCGTTATCCCAACCTGCTGTCATGGCAAAGAAATGGGAGGAACCTCCATCAGCAGCTGGGATGTCCGACGCCAAGAGCTTAGGGTACGTCTTCCAGTCTGTGCTAAAAAAAAAATAAAGAATTAGGCAGTAGTTTATTACCTCTTGGTTTTCAATAAGTGTAGTATTGAGCGCAAATTAAGAACAACCTTGAAACTGCACAGATTCATAAAACTGTACACTGGGATTTTAAAAATTACCTCCATTGGAATCCTGGAAGCATCTGTTACATAATTAATGCACTTAAAAATATATTCTATTTATGATTAATCCAGGACTGTAGTGTGTGCTAGTTAAATGTCTGGATCCCAGGGTGCAATGCGAGGAAAGAAATGCAGTTGTAATCTATTTGACGGTTATAGGAAAGGACATTTGCTACAAATAAATACATTTTCCTTACTCTTTTTATTTGTCAGGGCCAAGCTTATGTCTGTTGTGCTGAGTTTGTTGACTGGTAAATGTTTTGAGATTTATGCTGATAATTTTGTAGACCTACTGGAAAAAATAACTCAAGAATAATTAGGGAGATTGACCATACAGTAATGTACCACATGTGTGACAGCGTTACTGGGTTGATGATCTCGGGTATGGTATATGCAATTAAAAGTGCTAAGGCTCAGTACCGTGAAGCTTTTCAAACACTCTCCGAGATACACAAATGCTTTAGGGGATGCATGTTTCCCAAAGGATAACTTGCCAAAGTTACTGGATGCCTTGGGTCTCCTCTCCAGAGGCTGAGGAGGCTGAGACCTCCTGGGTGAGGGTGGTGGAGCAGGCTCAGCAAGCACAAGTATGACTTGACAAACCTCAGCCTGCACAGGTTTTTTTATCAGGAGGGTTTTGGGGGCTCTGTAGCCTTATTTTTTTGGAGACTTGAGTTGGCATCCAGCCACCGGGTCCTGGAACAGTTTCTGGCATCACATTTCCTCCGACAGATTTTTTTTTCCTCTCTGCTCTCTGTTTCTGTTCCCTTTTTTCCCCTCCCCCTTCATCTGACCACTTGTCTTGTCAGGTTGGCGCAGGATCATGCTGTGTAAAACCCTTTCCTTCTTCCATCTTATTTTCATTACTGTTTTGTAAAAGCCTGCAAGCTGTTACGATTGCCCATCGCCCTGTTGTTGCAGGGTGGTGGTCCCATGTTGTGGTGGGTGGTGGGTCCTGCGTTTCCCTGCCCGCCTCGAGCTGGCTGAGCATCCCACCTGCAGCTTGCAGTGCCGTGGAAGCCTGCAAAAAGGTCCCTTTCCAAATGATTATTTTTTAAATTGTCGTGTGTGTTGGCTCAGGAAGCATTTTGAGATTGAGCGCTGCAGGTCCCGTCGCACCTGGTCTATCCTATATCGCTGCTGGATTATTAAAGGTGTTACCTATGTTGAAACCATACGTGCTCTTCAACGTACCAGCGTGCCGAGACACGGCACGGCGTGGAGGTTGGCACTTCTACCTGTTGGGCTCTGCCCTAGTGCCCTAGACCTGCAGGAGAGACAAGATGGGGATGGGGAGGAGAAAAAGTTGTCTCCTGTTTGCCTTCGATGTCTCCGTGCCCGGCCGCGTGGTCTTTCGGTGCCGCAGCCGGTACGGGTGCTGGAAGCATCGTTGCAGATTGCCCGTTGCAGAGACGTGCGAGGCGTACGGCAGCCTGGCTCTGCTCCGGCGTCCTCTCCCTGAGGCTGTCTGCGTTGCCAATACTGGAAGTGAGTTACTAATGAACTCGGGTTTCCACTTACTATCGGTTGTCTTAAATTGTTTCTGCTCTTGAGAGTCCCTGACGTCCCTTCAAAATGTAATGAGGGAGGAGCGAGCCTCGGTTTGTGAAAGACAGAGACGCTACAGCCTGTGTCGAGAAAACTCTTACCCGTGGACTGTGCTCTTGGCTCTGCCTCACCATTAATCTCGACGGAAGCATTACTTCTGACTTTTCCCACTGTATAATGCAAACGCTTGTTATCTTTGCAGTATAAAAGCGTACTCAGCATGGGCTTTTCCTTTAGTCCTGAAGAGAGATGGATGTTGAGATACGTGTGCGCCAGACTGTATTTCTAGCAAATTGGGACAAAAAAAAAAATTGATTACTATTGGTAACTTAATTTTCTGTAAACTAAAAAGCCCCAAAGAGAAACCCACTTCAAAAGCTCTTTGTTTCTTCCTTTTTTTTTTTTTAACAAAGGATATGTTCTAGCTGTATTTCAGTGGTCTAAGGTTTCAGCCACTTTCTTTGATACCGATTTCTGTGAAGGCAGTTGTGTCTGACAGAAGGAAATGATAAAATCTATGAATTAAGGCAAAGGATGAGAAGGGCAGTGGGTAGCTTGAAATGGAGATGTGTTTGGATCTAATGAGTGTTCCTACGAGCGGACCCCGGTTCCTCTGCTCGTTCCGGGCCAGGTCAGCGACGTTTGGCAAGTTTAATGGATTGGGGTGGGTGGCTGATAAAAACAAAGAATAAGATTTTAAGGAAAAGCAGAATCTGGTGACTACAGTAGTGCAAGTTTATTTTTAGAACTCGATTGCATTTGAGTCGCTAGCATTAGAAAAACTTCTTAGCTCACATTATACTGTGAATTTCTTTATTTTTAAAGTGGAAATTTTGCAAGCTGACGTTTTGCAGCATGCGTAGTACGATTTGGCTGACAGCATTGTCTGGCAAAAGAAATAACCAAATTATTATTCAGTCATGGGTTTTTAACAGCCGCAAAGCAAGTGGATGTTAACTAAATGATGCAATTTATTCCCTTCCTGCTTATTGCCAGCTTGCCTATTACAGAGAGACTGCCAGCTTTAAATAAGTGGTACCCAGATGGTAGTCGCATGACGCCCACTTGGTTACAGAGCCTAAGCAGGGAATAACTCGGCAGCCACTACAAGCTGTGGGTCAATTGAGGGGGAATGCCTGTTGCTTCACAGTTTTGCATATGTAAATCTGTTAATGTTATGTCAGTATTGTGCGGTCTAAACACAAGCATTGCCTTTCTCTGGGGCCCAGATGAACTTGGATCGCTGCCCAGTTAATGAGGAGCCGAGTGCGGAGCGGCAGGCGGAGGCTGCTGCCGCCGCCGTTCGCTTCCTCGGCGTGAACTCGCCGCATCCCGGATGCTCTCCTCCGGCAGCGCTGCCCGGGGCTGGCGAGGCCGCCCGGAGCGGCGGGGCGAACACCCCCCTCTATTTTTAGCCCTGGTACGGAAGAGAGTTGGCTCGGCCCGGCTGACGTTTTCTTTCTGTCTGCCGCGCTTCTGCGCGCGCCTTCATCGGCTGCAGATGTGGCGCGCAGCCGCCTCCGAGAAGTCATGAACTGTGTCGTCTGCGCCCTTTAACAGCCAACATCTGCTGCGGCTGCCTGATGGAAGCAGCATGGAAACAATTTTGGGGAGAGCGCTGAAGTTTGGCCCTACGGACGATTACTTTATATTAATTGCATCGAGATAGTTACCGTACGAGGCGGGTTTGAAGCCGATTCTCCCCCCCTTTTTTATTATTGTTTTAAAAGCAGTAGTTAAAATTGTTTGACACGGGAATGCTTTTTACTGTTGATCATTTCTGGTTCTGAAAAGTTTTATTACAATGGGTGAAAACAACAACAAAAAAAACCCCTGTAAAAAGCTGTGGCTGTAATATGCTTAAAGGCTAAAAAAGTACCAACAGTGTTGATTTAACCAAAGAAAGTGTTCCTGGAGGTATTGTAAATTTTATGTGCCAGATGAAAAGCATTAAGTGTGTTATTTTTCACGAAGGAAAAACATTCTGATTTTTAACCATTTTGTAAATTATATTAATGCTGTAATACGGCTTAAAAAGTCTTGGGCCCGTTCCAGGAGCGCTCGCTCTGTGAGCAGGTCCCACGGGGGTGCGGGTTGGGGGCCCCTGCCTGGAGCAGGGTTGGGTGCAGGGACTTGGCGGGCAGAAATCTGTCTTTTTGGGCAAAGCACTCTGTCGTCACTTTTTTTTTCCCCCCTTTTCTTCTTATTTGGAAGTTGCAAGTGAGCATTTTAAATGCAGCAGGAATAAAACCGAGGAAGAAAATAAGCTGCTTTGGAATGTAGCGGAAAGCTGAGATGCTTCAGAATTTTATCTTTATTTTGCTAATTATTTGTCGTGGAGATCTGAGTTGATTCCCTGAGATTTCTTTTAAGCCTCTTAGAGTCATTTTTTTGGCTAACGGTAATTTTCCTGTGCTTGATGTTCCCCAGCTAGAGTGTTGTGGTGCTGCTTGCCGGCACGGCCAGGGAAATAAGCTCAAGGTTCAGAACATGGACTGGCAAGGGGAAAAAAGCGATGAGGAAAACCAAAGGGCCTGTAAACACTGGAGGGCTTGCGTGGAGGGTTTATAACTTAGAGGCAAGTCTGTCATGCCCATCGCTTGGGCTGGGATGGGAATTTGTCCAGCAGTTGTCCTTTTTGATGGAAAATTAGTTAGCAGTTGTTGAAGAGCCTGTAGCAAATTCTTACACAATAAAGGTAAATCAAGCTAGGCATTGGCTTATATGTGATTTTTTTCAGATTCCTATATTAGCGTGAGAACTATAGCTTACCCTACTGAAACTTAATTAGGCAAACAGAATGCTATGTTAGCAGACACTTACAAACCCAATGTGCTCAGGACTAGATTCAAGTAAGTTAATAAGAGTTATATTAGGTGTTTCTAATGGTACTTTCAATTTTTCTAAAATAAATGCTGTCTTTGGTAATAACCAACCCACACCTTTTTGGGTAATAGTTTAATTGAAAGGCTTGATTGTGTCCATTTAGTCACAGAGGATCCTTTCTGCTGTGTGGTATGTTAATGCAAGTCTCTTTGTACCCTTTATGTTTGGATGCCTGATGTAAAGCCCCTATAGGAGAAAAACTGGGATGAGAGAAGGAGACAATCTGTTGTGGAGTACACTCAGAAGAGCCAGCAGACACAAGCAGAACAAATCTTCAGAGTTAGTGTGGGTGTAGGGGTGTGTGCCTGTTTGTATGTAATGTCTTTAAAATGCCAATAGCTTATGCCTTTTGAAGGCTCCAAATCATAGCTGTCATATTAGCTATACCATTTCCAAAAATAATGCCAAGAACAGTCTGATATTGATTGTTCAAAAAAGCATCGTTATTCTGCGATACTTTTTTGGGGCTTCTAACATCCCCATTTAAAACAGGTGTTTCCATGCAGCGTTCCTCAAAAATTGTTTGCTGAAAGGATTTTGACTCCTAACTGAAGGTATTTTCTTAAGGTTTTTTTTTTCCTCCTAGAAGACAGAATGACAAGGGGAGAGGGGAGGAACCTTCTTATTTTCTTGTTCATTTCAGCAAATAGGGTTTTGGACAAAGGATGTTAACGTAAAGCCTGCAAATTTAAGCTGGCAGTCAGAAGTTTGGGACTTTGTTAGTCCCTAATTGATGCTACACCATTTCCTCCATGTCTGTGTGCTTCTGTCTACAAAGTGGGAATGGGAAAAAGTTGCCATGTTAAGAGGCTGCTGGAGGATTTAAATAATGCTTGTGAAGTGCTGAGGTCATCTAACACAGGGTGTTTTGGTAACAGAAGAATCAAAGTCTTCAACCAGTCTCAGCCTCAACGCAACTGCTCTGTTGGTGTGACGCAGTGGGTCTGCAGTGTTTCTTAACAGTGATTTTTGTACCGTTAATGTGCCTGGTTTTGTGCCACCAAGCAGAATTGCCAATGGTTGCAGACTTTAAAACATTTCTTGAACATCGGTAAAGCATTTGTTTGTTACGATGTTGGTACAGATCACAGCATGTGTGCCGCCTTAAAATTTATTTTAGGCTAATGTTTACATGTGGCAGGCCAGTAAAGGTGTGTGTCTGTGTTGGGTATGGCAATCTTTATTTGGCAAAGAGAGCAGAGCCTGGTTACCCGATAAGGATAGTCTTGCCAGAAAGTAAGTGGTACAGCAGTGTGCGAAAAAGAAAAAAAAAAAAGGCGCATAAAAATGCTGGTTAGTTTGTCATCATTTTACGCCCATCCCTAAACAGTGGAAACCTTCAGCTCTAAGAAGTGCTCAGAGTAGAGCTTGAGAGGTCCTTTCAGAGCAGAGAGATTTGGGGGATTCCCTGAGAGAAGATCAGATAAGATAGTAAGTGGAGGATTCAGGCGGAAAAGTGGTTTGGAATTGCAAATCAGTGGTTTGCCCATAAGTGCTTTGGGTTGGCTGTGGTGTTTTCTGATCATACTTCCCCCCCCCCCCAAAGATCTTGAGTAATTTTTCACCTGTCTTTAAGCTCTCTCGGAAGGGTCCTGATTTTCAAAGGCTGAGGATGGTTGTTCAGTCCAGAGCTCTGCGGGCTGATGTGAAATCACTGCTCATTCTTTCGAGGCTCCTGATCTCTGTCTCTGATAGAGCTCCTCGCTTTCAAATGCTTTAGCATAATTTGTTGCTTTCTTGAACATTGTAGGAGGTTGAATAAATATGATTTCTTCAGTATGTATGTATACATAGATATATGTATGTATATATAAAGCAATGAAACTTGGACATGCTGGGTGTTAAGCAGCGCGCCAAAAGCAACAGGAGGAACCAATGTCAGAACAGGACTTAAATTTATCTGTTGCTCGCTGGTGATCCCACAGCTGGGCAGGATCCAGCTGAGCAAACTGTGATGTGGTGACTGTTCTGTCTCTTCCCACACAATGTACTTATATTGTAAAATATATATTAAAATATTTAGGGAGCTGGACATTTTTCATGCAACAACTGGAAGATTTAGTCCATCACTCAGATCAGGCCCTCTAGACCTTGGGCAGTTCTTTCCTGATGTGAAATGGAAAGCCTTCAGCTAGGAGAAAAAAAAAAAAGATTTTATAAGTTTAATAAATCTACCAACACCTGTTTGCAAAGAGAGGTAAGTGGGTTTGGGAGGGGGCGGTGTTGTTCTTACCTATTTGTTTAGCTTGGAAGAAGCCGGAGCAGAGTAGCTGGGTGGCGGGAGGATGTGTCCATCCCCACCACTGATGGCGCGTGTGATGGCAGGCACAGGCAGGTCCCAGCTGCCTGCCACCCGCATGGGCTCCGTGGGGCCGGCTGCCTTGGGGAATGCGGCAGGTCACCACAGCAAAGGTGGTTGAAGCTGCGTAAAATGCCCTGTTGGTGCTCAGGTCTATGGGAGCCTCATCTGATTGTTCTGGCACGTTGTCATCTTCAGCTTGTCTCTGAGTTGTGGCCCTTAGTCTGGTCCTCTGTGGCCTTGCACCTTCACTGCTCTGCTTTCACAGAAGAAATAATTTGAGTAAAGTTTGGGCTGTGTTTTCTGCCTTGGGTAGGAATAGAGTGGTTTTACAGACAGCACCAGTATCTAGCTGATGTGCTTGTCCTACATGCCCAAATCACCTTCAACGCCTACTGTCCTCTTTCTAGTGGCCTAAAACCTCCAGCCTCATTTCATCCATGAGGCAGTCAAGCTATCTCAAAGCACTGGCACTTTCAAGACTGAAGATACTGTTGGCATAACACAAGTATAATTACTGTCAGTATAATCAACAAGGATTACTGGATTGATTTCTTTTTTTTTCCTTCAGATGTTTAAGAAACCCCAAACTTGCCTAAGAGTACATAACTTGGTAGAGTTCCCCGTTGCTGGAGGCATCCTTCTGAGCTGGAGCTCTGCTTCCCCTGGAAGATGTAGGATCTTGCGTGCTGTCGGTCTAGATCATGGGTACAATGTTGCCAAACCATAGGTATAATTACAAGGGAAAGATAGCAGTGATCACGCCGTCTTGTCCAGCAAGATGCTTCCACAGTTGGTGGTGGCGTGTTGGCTGGGGAACCTGCTGTCTCCCCTGTGGCAGGTGAAAAGCTGCCGGTGCATGGGAGCAGAGGGAGGGAGCATCAGCAGCAAGGAGGATGCTATGAAACAGTGATAGTGATCTGGAGCTTGGGAGATGGTTCTCTTGAATCCTCCCTCGATGCTAACTTCACTGCAGTTAAAAGCTGAAGAAGCTTTGGTCTCCTTGGTGATTTGGGTGAGGGTGAAAATGGCTTTAATCTTTTTGGCTAGGGTCTAAACTGAAGGTATAACCTTAATGCACCTGGCAATGGAACATGTTTCTTACAGGTGTAGCTTTGTTTTTGCCTTGTGTTCTCTTGCAAATGAGCATCCCTTTCTTTTTTTCGTTCGTTCTTTTTTTTTTTAAATATACATATGCCTCCTTTTGGAAATTCTTGTTTTCACCCAGGCACCTGCATTTCAAGTCTCTATCATGCAGATTCATTTTTCTCTTTAGACATGTGCCATGCTGACAGGCCTAAGGCTAGAACATGCTTTTTATCTGTGAAGGCTTTCTCTTGCACTTTCACTTCGAGTAGGTGATGCTTTGAGGCGAAGGCGAGGGGCTGTGCCATGCTGTTGAGAGCCAAGAGCTGGGCTGCTGCTCCGGGTTGAAAGTCAGACTGTTCCGGACTAGAGTCTTAAGTTCAGGAGTACTAAAAGGTTTGCATGTCTGAATGAAAGGAAGAGAGGTGTGGTTTCAGAAAAGGCCTGCTTGAAGAGAGACTTTTGAGCTTAATTTCTGCATTTGCTTTCGTTTACCAAAAAGCAGAAAATCTCAAGAGAAAGGTTGACTTCTGCGGGTTGTGTCCTCATAGTCTGCGTTCTGGCTTTTTTTGTATGCTGGGCTAATATACAAACAGTGGTCCTGAACATCACAGGAATCCGGATGAGAAGAGGAGCCTAAAAATCATCGGTTATGCATGCATCAAAAGTTCTTTTTGAGAAATACAGCCTTTTTATTGAATCTTATGGCACAGGCACTATGCCTTGCCATCTTCTGGACTGCCCCAAGAGCATGTTCGTTAACTCCCACTGTCTTCTGCATTAGCATTGGCTTCTGTGCTCCAGTTAGATTTTCTTTAAAGCATTACATAAACAACTATCGTGTAAATACAGGCGTTTGTAATGGTGCTTTTAAATTAAAAAGACTCTTGGATTCATGCAAGTAGACACATGCTTGCACAAAATAACTTTTGGCTTCCCCCTAACACTTTTCAGAATAATTTAAAGGAAGAAAAGATTTGCAAACAGTTGTAAAAGAGCCATAAAAAACTGTCAAATACCAGACCTTCAGCTAATTGTAAACTGTTTTGCTCTTGGAAGTCATACAACATTGATCTCATAGCTGCTTCATTAAGAAGGTGCTTCTCTGTAGCACAGGAGCTGCTTGCTCAGGTAGCCATGAGCAAAAATAGCAGGAGATGTTGGGCTTCTGCTATGAATGGCCAGTATAAACTAGAATAGCTCCAGGCAACTGAAGTATTCTGTACCAAAAAGGAAGGCAAGCATTGCAGGGAGCTGAACAGGAAAAAGCTGCAGAGCTGAAAACTGCTTTTTCTCTCCTCCTAACTGCTTCACCTTAGAAAAGGCACAACATCTCTAGCCCTTTGCAGCAGAGTCTCAGGCACAGCATGGGTTGAGGCGTGTTTCGGGAGGACCTGCTGGCACAAGAGGATCCAGGTATGGGTGGTGAGTGCGGTAGCACCTGTAGGCTTGCTCTCTGACTGACTGTCCTTATGGAATATGTTCTCGTCTTCAATTTTCAAAGGGAGATGTGAAAAAAATCTTTTCTGGACAGAGAATTGGCTGACATCCCTGGCCAGCTGGTTAGTTACATCTTTTTTTACAGTGTACCAAGGAAGATGAGCACTCCTGGGTCAACTTTTTCTGGTTGGGATTAAAAAAAAAAAAGTCAATAGTCTGTTAGACTAGATTGGTGGAAAAACTTTTCTCTGAACGCAGCTCTAATTCTGCAGTTGGGCGATATTTTGCTTGAAGAATGTGCCTAGCTCTTGAATTGTGTCCTTCCAACACTGCAAATTGGGGTGTCTGCTTCAGGGAAATACTAACAGCAACCTTGGTCTCGTTTCTAGTGTGTTCACTCTCAGTCTCTCTCCTTTAACCAGTTTCTAAAGCTCTATCATTAAATCTCTTTAAGAAGGGAAATTCTTGCCTTTGTGTATTTGTTGAGCTGATGAATGGTCGCCTGTTATCTGCTTGGTCCATGACTGAGTCAGGCTGTCAGAGAGACAGAGCTGAAGTCAAAGGGACTTTATTTCAGGCTTCTCTACCTCCTCTCGGTTAGCCGTGGAGTGGATTCTCTTCCCATCTGTTCCTGAACCAGAAATGTTCTATTTGACAAGAGGGAGGACTGGGGATTTTATCTGGCCCAGGCATTTCCTTCTTGATTTACTGGTTTCCTTCCCCTGCAGCGATCCCGTGCCGATCCCTCACCTCCAGCCATGGGTATGGGACATGGCTCCCTTTGCAATGATTCTTCCAGCTGCCGAACAAGGGGAGGGAAACCAAAGTGTCATTGCTCGCCCCTGGTGAATTTGGACATCACCCGTACCTGCCCAGTTGCTGGAAGTCCACGTCTGTAATGGCAGTTGAACATCTTGGTTTGCAAGTGTTGATGTGCTACTTGGGAGCTGCGGGGAAAGATAAAATCCTGCGTGTGCTTCTAAAAAAGTGTCAGCTTTTATCTGAAAAACTCGCGTGAATTACCTGATAGCAGGTCTCTGTGGTTACAAAGTCTGACTTGGGTGCACTTATTAGCACAAGGTGCGTGTACATGACTCTTCAGACCAGTTTCAATAAACGATATATATTGGGTAATGCAGCTTAAGCATACAGGCTGTATGGTGTTTTCCCCCACCCCAGAAGTAACTACAAGTAGGGAGTGAGTTGCCAAACCTTAAATCAGGGTTGTTTTCCTGATTATTTGATATGTACTAGGTGCTGAATTCCTCGCTGACAGACATAGGGTGGCAGAGTCTTCCTGAGAGTGGATTGCTTTGGCTGGTCAGAACTGGATGTCAGGACAGCTTTCAGGAAAACCAGTTAACCTCAATTTTGTTGCTGAGTAGGCATGAGCCGGGCTGCAGGCTTCTGGATTTTGGAGCGTGCCGGCACTCTGGTGGCCTGTTCAGCTGGGAAGGATGAGCACAGAGAGAGGGACCTGGGAGAGGGTGGGGTGGACAGGAGGTGGCCTACAGAGCTACCATTGCAGTGTACAGCAAAACATCAGGGAATAGGGCAGCACTTAATAATTCAAGACGAAATTGCGGAACGCACAAATGAGACAATAGCAAATGAAAAAAACCCACCCAAAAGCCAGCCCTGAAAATCATCTGTGTGCCCAGATTCATACCACGTACCATTGTCCATGCGTTGGTTTGGTGGTCTGATGCACCGCTGTCCTTGCTAGCTTAGGTGTGACTTAGTTTTCTGATCTCATTCACGTTCCTCATCAGAAGCATGTCAGAGAGTCATTGAACCATCCAGTAGATTTGGCCTGGCTGACTGTAATAACTCTGAACTTTGTATTTTATGTATGGTATGCTTAAATGGTTTTGAAAGCATTAGGAAAGGAGGAAGGGACTATACACTGTACGGCTTGGTCAAGGCAGCCCTGGTGAGTGATTCCCCTATGACTCTGCAGGTCGTGAGACCAGTCACTGGCCCCTGCTTGATGTCTCACAATCCTGCCCTTACTCGACTGGTACTAAAAGTGAGTTTTCTTGCATCTTCCTCACTGATATTTCTTTTTTTTTTGGTGTGTCTTTACTTCCAGTGCTTTCCCCATTGGTGTGTGGCTGCTAAGTACTGCTCTGACTTGCGACTGCTTTTGCATCCCTTCTTGGCTTTGTTCTGCCTTGCAGACAAGCATAAAGTTTATCCCTGCTTTCCCAGCCCTCCTCAGTTTTGCCCCATTTTAACCACCTTCCCGTAACCCAGGGTCATCAGTACCTCTTCACTGCACCAGTGCAGCAAAGCTCAAATAGTCCCTGTCTCCCAGCAGCACTTTGCTACGTTTCCCAGTTATGCCCTCTCAGGTATGTCTCAGTAAGGGAGTACGTCTTATTTTTGTATGTGAGCAACCTGGTCTGGGCTCTCATCTGCTTTTATTGCACGCAGCGGTCTCCTGAGCACCAGCTGCTATTGTAACGGGGTGCTGGGGTCTATAACGCATTGTCTCCCACAGGGTGGTAGGAGAATATTAGATCTTCACCCCAAACCTGGGCAGGCAGAGGTACAGGCAGATCGTGGAACTTGGCACAAAGTTCACGAAAGAGTGGAAAACTGAGCGTGGACCTCTTGATGAAATCCCCAGCTGGTGGCTGAACTCCAGGACTGTTTTTCCCCACAGTGGCAGCCTTACTTGGTTGGTCTCCAGGTGCTGCCGCCACAATATGAATATTCAGCGCCAATAAAATATGCACAATACCGTAAGCCTTGCCAGGGTGAGGATCTTGAGGGCTCGATGAACTTTGTAACAGCATTACTCAGTTGTAGGGCTACGACTGATGCAGCAATTGATTTCTCAGTTCAGGCTTCACCTTCTTTTGAGCAGAGTTCATCCCTGTTTGCTTTTCATAATAGTGTTATTACACCTTGCTGGCAGCAGGACAAGGGAGAAGTGACTGTGCAGCTTTTCATTCCTCCTGTACTCCTGTGCAATAATCAACGGTGGTGAACAGTCTGTCAGGCTTGAATTTTGCATATCTGATATGTTATCAGCTGGCTATCCTGGTATTAACACTAACGTAAAAGACTCCTGTTTTAACTCAGAATTTTCCAACAGCTACAGAACAAAGGCCCGAAGAGTTTCAATGTTAAAGAAAAAGCAAAGGCGGGGGGGCAGGGGGAAGCAAAGCTATGCTGCAGTAGCAAGAATACAAAAAATGCATCTTTAAACTTCTTTTTTTCTCCTGATCTACTTTCTGTATGACTCACGAGCTGGGCTCTAAAATGGCCTCCAAACATGCATGCATAATTTTGCACATCCAAGTGTCTGCATATGCAGTGCTCTTAAATATCCCCGAGGCGTTGGCTTTGTGGCTGGGGCCGAGTGGGAAAGGGCCAAAGGAGTTCATCCCCAGAAGGTCCCTAACTTGTGTTAGTATCGCTTCCCTGATGGCCTTATCCCAGCCTTCCGTGTGCACCGGTCAAGCACCAGCATCCATGCAATCTGCTCTTATCCATAGGTTTATGCCTGGCTAGTTAGCTTGGAGAATATGTGTCTTTTTTTGGGTTTTCTTTTTGTTCCTCTCCTCCTAAGAAAGGCATAGCCTGTGAAAGAAGACGTGGGCTTTCTGAGTACCAACTATTTTTCAGGAACTAGCTGGACAAGGGAGGCTGAGGGAGAGACAGACTTTGGAAAAAGTTATGTGTGAAGCTATAGAAATGAAGCTGAGACCACCTTTGGGCTGATGGTGTTGCTCTTGAGTCTAGGGCAGTGGGACCCACCACCCCTGCTCATGGGATCAACAAATAAATAGGCTAAAAATTAAATCTGCTTACCTGTTTTATTTTTTTCTTTCAGCAATTCCTGATAGGACCCCGTTTAAATCAGGCATCTTGTCTGTGCTTCTCACAGCTTTTGTAAAAATAATTAGGAGCTCTTAAGTGAAAAGCCAGCACATGGATGTGCTCACAGGTGTTGGAGTAGGGTTTTCACCCCTCGGGAGGGGATGGACAAACTGTTTTCAGCTGAAGCAACGGAGGCCAGTTAACAGCCAGAGTCATGAGTGGCTCTTTTAATAGCTTATGATAATAAACCCCAGTTTTAGGGGTTTAATGTGCAGATGACATCTCCTTTTCTGAAAGTGGCCTGTGTGTGCAGTGATACTTGGCACATGTTTTGTGTGTTTTCTGTCAGGTCAGGGTAGGGTGAGCGTACCTGACATAGCAGAAAGGTGTTGATTTGATTAAAATCTGGCTCTATTGTCTGGCAGGAGCCCCGAATCCCCCTTTTACCCTTTCTGCAAGCAGAAAGAAGTGCAATTTTCATTCAGCATAGATGTTTCCCTTTCATCCCTGAAGCTAATTTTTTTTTTTTTCCTGCAGCAGTTTTGGTGAAATTATGTATCGCTTGTGATAATTCATTTTAAAAATTCCTGAGCTGTGTGGCGTACTTTCATGAAAATTCATTTAGATAAAATTAGATATTATTGTTTAATGAGGTGGCATTTCAATTTAGACCTTGCATCATGCATATACCAAGAGTTTTTTATGGAATAGTTAGGTTCATTTGAGTAATAAAGGCTGAATCATGGGGGCTTTAATTCTTAATCGCTGTGAGGATTGTTATCTGTGGGATGTGAGCTGTCTTAGTGGTATTCAATCAAGTGTCCACTTAGCCGTGACCAGAAGTAATTGCTCCCAAGTGGGTTGCACAATGACCTGTTAATACTTGCTTTGACCCTCTGACCTTGTCTGCCCCATTGTTTAGGATTTTATAGCAAGCGAGTCTGCATTTCTGTGGGGTCAAGTAGATATCTGAGGTCAAACATTTTCTGATTACTCCATAGTACACTGTAAGTCTGCGGAGTTGTTGCATAGCAATAGTCACCGCTTCAGAGCGTGACGCGAAGGGTTGGGAAATTGTCTTCCTGAATGCATGTAAACAGTTTAATATTTTACTGAAAGAAGTTCATCTTGTAAATTAGGTATGAATAATACATTTGTAATTACTACTCATGTCTTTAAACACTTGTGTCTTAATTGGCTTGGGTATTTTTTTAATGTATTTGCATTTTGTCAGGGAAGTTAATTTTAACTTGCAGAGATGGAAGGCGAGTTGCGTGGTCTGGGGATGGCTTTGTCCTGCATCCCTTTAGCACCTGGACTTGTGTCAGTGCTTCTAGGTGAGTTCAAGTGGGGATTGCTTCATCCCTGCCTAGGACTGCTGCCGTAGACTATTTTATGTGCCTCTCACAGCCTTCCAGAATTAATTTGACCTACTTGTTGATGGCTGCGATCCGCGGATGGTTGGGATGTCCTGTATTAATTTATTGGCCGCGTTTAAATGTTGCCGAAAGCGTGGTTGTATTGTGCAGTAATTTGCAGGGGGACTCGCTGTGTTGTGTAGCTGAAATGCGGTATTTTCTTAGCAGTGTATCTGGCAAAATAGCACCGTTGTACAAACAAAGCCTTGGTGGTGTTTGAAGCACTACTCCCTCTTTTCGTGTCATGTTTGCCAAGGTCACTAGCCAAAACACTTCTGCGTACTCTTCAGCCTTGTAGGTCAGCTTTGCTCTAAAATAACGTATATGCCCATCTCTCCGCACTGCATCCTAGGGAAAATATTTTGATCGTCGTTCCCTGAGCGGGGCTGGTGGGATGACACAAAGCAGTTGGATCACGATACAGTTTGGGGACAAACACAGCTAGCGTTCCTGTGAGAGAAGCAGACTATAGTCAACTGAGTAAGCAAGAAACGCGTGCTAGAGAGAAAACTATATAGCATATGTGGGGGAGAAAAACAAAACAGTGACTCTCTTTCCACTGCCAGAATATTTAAAAACAAACAAACAAGAAAGCAAAGCAAAGCACGCCTTGCAGTGAAGGGAACCTGCGGGTTTTCCTGGCTACGCCTGAGGCTGTGCGTGGATCTCCTCTTGCCGGAGCGTCCGTGGGGAGGCTGAAGTGTCCGTTCTCCGAGACCGCCTCACGGGCGGCGCGGGACCTCGTGAGGCCGCACGTGGGGAGGCCACAGAGGGCCTCGAGAGCTAGGCCGCACGTGGGGAGGCCTCGAGAGCTCCTTTCTGATTTGAATCTCCATCCTTTAAAATGGCGGCCTCTGGTGCCAGACTGCCCCTGAAGCCTTCTCCGTTGTAAGGGTTCGGGCAGGGCTGGATGTGCGGAGAGGCCTTCCCTCGCGGGTGTTGGTATTTCATCCCCCAGCCCAGTCCCCTTGTCCTCCATGGGCTGACGACGTGTTGCCAGCGTAGGCCCCGGCGCGGGCGTGGGGTCTCATTTCTCCCTCAAACTGCGACCTGGAGGTGCTCCTGACCTAAACAGGCCGCGGATGTTATGGCTGTCTTTTCTCTGGGCCGTCCACCTCTGCTTCCCTGCCGCCGCTTGGCTTAGGAGGGAGCGTCTCCTCGAATCTCGTCCTCTCTGGAAAACGTAAGTTTGGGAGACGGTGCGGGAGAGGAAGGGATTTTCACCTCGTGTTGCTCAAGGTTTGGTGGCTTCGTTGGATGGAGCGGTCCCTTCTTCTAGGGGTCTGCAGAGACCCCAGGTGAGGTGGGCCAGGAATCGGGAGCTTTAGCCTCCACGCGCCATGGAGTGAGAAAGGTGGTGAGACTGGGGGGAAGGGGCTGGAAATGCGGAAGTTTTTACCAGGTACATATTTTAGGGTTGATGGTAATGAAACAAGTGTATCATCGTTCTCTCTTAACAGTTAGTCAGGACTGGGGCATTTCTCATAAAGACCCCATGACTAATGGTACTGTGGGAAGTCCAGAGGGCTTTGTGAACTTGATTTTGAGGTTTTCACCATGTTTGTTGAGATAGATACGGTTTTCACAGGAAAATGGTGTGCTCTTTACTCCCCTTTCTAAAAAAAAAACCAAGTGCATCTTGAAAAACTGAGTACACAGCATCTCTAACGTGATACTCATTGCTTCTTACCAAGCCTGGGTGCTCTGGGTCCCTTCTCTACTGGTGATGTCTGCAGCAGAGCACTAGGAGGAACTTGCTTTTGGTGAAAAAATCTTGTGCCGAGTCCAGAATAAACAGAATATTTCTTAACTTTCAAAAGGAATGTGAGTAGATGCCACGGAAATGAAAGTTCCTGTTTAACACGGATACTGCAACCTTGATCTATTTTTTTTTTTTTTTTTTTTAATTGAAATGTGGGAAAACATCTAAGATGTTGCAGAGGGTTTTTGGAAAGCCTGAGTTTCCCACACGCTCGGGTCTGTGCAGTGCCTTTGTAGGTGGTGTGTGGTTTGTGTCAATCATCAGTCAGGTGCTAATGGTGATAGAGATGCGTTCAGCCTCTGAACCCGATGCCGAGCGCATTGATCTTTACGAACACGTTTATACAAGCTGGGGGAACTGCAGGCTTGTAGCCACAGTTTTCAGCCATCTCTGGAGTCTCCTTTTGTAACTTGGGAGAAGGCAGACTACCACTTCTGCAGCAGCCTCAGACCTTGCTGCAACGAGCCCTTCCTTTGCCTTGATATCAGTTTAGCGACTTCATCCTTTCCCCAGCAGACTAAGCAGCAGCACGGATTGGCCATGGTAATTAATTTCATGCAGGAAGCAAGACCTGAATGTTCCAGCATTTCCTGGTTTTCCAGCAACTCTGGTTGAAGAGGGCACCCCTTGTACCTGCTACTCTTCCAGTTACAATCCTTTCAAGGAAAATATGACACTTTTCATGGGACTGGGTATGGGTTTGGTGATGAAGTTTTAGGGGATCAGTGTAGCATCCTCGTTTGATGCAGATTGGGGCAGCTGTTGATCCAAGTGAACAAAAGGATTTAAAAAAAAAAAAAGACCGTCACCAGGGCAATTTGTGCCTGTGGCCTTTTGAGCTCTTCCTGTTATGACTGGTTGCATCTTGCTACTTTTGTGAATCCACCACCAAGAGTGCATCATAAGAAAGTGAAACTCCCGTGTCAGCCCAGTCATGTCAGTGTGTGATAATGGTGCCATGCCCTCTCAGGGCTGTATGCCTTCTCCAATTAGGTTGTTTTTTGAAAAGGTTATTTTTTGAGAAATGCTACGTACCTACTAGCATGGTCCTAGGATACCTTGCAGAGCTGCTCCTGCCAAGTATTGAACAGCCCTAAGAGTTGTTAAAAGTTTAAACGAGAAGCAGAGGCGCCCAGCAATTCTCAGAAGCGCTCGGCACCTTCCAGGATAGAGCAATTTAAAAAAGAAAAAAAAGAAAAAAAACACACAACAAAAAACATGAGATGTAGTTATGCAAATTATGACCTTTAAATGCATTTTATATTTGGATTGAAGTTGCTAACGCATTCTTTCCAAGTTCTGTTTTTCCAGTGCAATTCTGCTTTGGGTGCTTCTCTTTGTATCGGTGGAGCAGAGCGGTGCTGGCCCCGTGGAGGGAGTGCGGGACGCGATGACTCAGAAAAGCAGCCACTGCACTCAGGATGGGCAGCGCATTGGTTAGCGAGGAGCCTAAATAAGTGGATTTTAATTTCTGTGGAGGGCCTGAGCATGTTAACTAGATGGCAGATTCCTCATTAGCTAGACAGATTAAAATTTGTATCATGGCTGATGCCTATCCTGACTAATACGTGTAAGTAACAGCTCGTTCTACTAGAGCTATTGGACGTGGTTTGGGTGGAGGAGAGGAATTGGCTTCTGCGGAGGATATTTGCAGAAAGTCACATTTCCACCATATGTTAGCAGGAGTCTCTTTGGATGCAGGTTTTGGATGGAGTCCTCTGTGTTGCTGTAATCTGGTTTGTCCTTTTTCTACCACTAGTTCTGAATCATACCAACTACTTGGACTCTTCTGCGTGTTTCCTGAAGGACAGTGGGAACATTTCTGCTGGCTCAGCTGCCTTTCACCTCTTACTTCATCTTGATGAAGGAGTAAGGTCTGGAGGACTGAAGGAGAAATTTTGTCAGTCAGGAGTGAGAGGGCTGCAAAAAAATCTGAAAATTCTGCCAAATTAAAAAAAAAAAAAAAAAAGGAAAGAAAAAGGAAGGTACTACAAACCTCATCAATCCTGATTTAGGTCTGGCTTGTGACAAATCATTATGTAGGAAGGGAAATATCCCTTTAATTTTTAATAGCTTTGCAGTGAAGTTTTATTAGGCAATAATCTGGTTCCTGAGTGGATAAAAGATAAGGGTGAGGGCCAAGTAATTTTTTTCCCCTCCCGTGCAGTTGGGAAAGGGAGAGAGGGGTCATGGCAAGACGGCTGCCTTCTGAAGCTCAAAGCAGCATCCTTCTCTGTGCCACAAGCATACCGAATGCTTCCAAATGGATATTTACAACATAAATATGTTCAGGATGTGGGTAGCGAGAGAAGTGTGGGAATAGACGCGAAGGTGCATGGGAGTGGGGATGTGAAGGGGGAGGTGTGAAGAGAGCCAGGAGAGTGTGATGCACATTTTGCAGATAACTTCTCTTCGGGTACCTCCTTCCAAAGCCTGGGTGCGGACTTTCTTGCTCCTACCAGTGTGTCCTGGGGCTTTATGCTCACTGCAAAGAGGTTCTCTTACCTGTCTCTGCTAACGTAACCGGTCCCTTATTTCCAAAACAGTTTATTTTCAGGGAACAGCAGCTGATAATAAGCCTGGATTGGTCAAGTAGCTTAATTTGTAGTTTGGTTGTTGGTGGTTGGCATTTCTTACAGTAGTTCCCAGGCACTGAGTGCAATAGACATTTCACTGGCACTTAATAAAGCAGTGTAGGGCACTCCTCGATAATATAATCCTTATGCCAGCCCGGTTGCTAAACCCTCGAGTCCCTCAGGCAGTAGTAGACAACTACACTTGGCGTTGCTGCTTGTTTTACTGTTGTCTCAGATGACTAGGCAGCATTTCTGCGATTTTAAGGCGGCGTGTTATTGCAGTATCTGGGATGAAATTGCCACTTACAGATGTATAGGTGACAATCTGACTCCCTTTGGCTGTTGAGCATCGGTGACTTGGGGAGGCTGGTGGTGCGGGGCACCTTTGTCGCACTGTGCCGAGTACCAGAAATGAGCATCTGGCCCTCTCTTGTCATTTTTTTTTCCTTCTTTTTTTGAACATCTGCTCGCCTGATTGTTTTCTGGTTTTGTTTTTTTTTTTTTTTCTGTGGCTCTTTTAATTTGCGGTGAATGTGTATTTAATGTAAGTAAGATGTTAGCTTCTGTCTAGTTTTTCAGCAAGCATTCCAGTAATTACTGGAGTACCTTTGAATGCTACAGCTGCTATTTCTAAGTTAAGGAATCACATTTTCCAAGCATTTATAACTGAATTCACATGGGTAAAACTTGGCATTCAGATTGCCGGCCCACATATCTTATTTTGTCTTGATCCTTTAAGTTAGCATTATAATCTTTGTGTTTGATTAAAATGGTAAAAATGGCTTCTCACTGCTTTGGGTGGGCTTGTAGTAGTGTTGTTTTATGAAATTGTTTTAATTAAAAAAAAAATTGTATTGTTTTGGGCTCTGAAATGATTTCTTTGTAGTTACTACTGTGGGCTGGTGTCTTTTTTTCTTTTTTTTTTTTTAAGATTTCCCCCCCATCCTCCTTAAACCTTATTACTGTGAAGCAGTCACCATTATTTTAATATTACTTGTTGGTACATCTCTGAGGAGCTTCTTAGAATGTGGTTTGATCCTTTTTCTGCTGATGTCAGGCAATCCCTTTGTGCCAAAGGGTGCTGGCTAAGGCCAGGCTTTCCCTCTATGCCCTCAGCGATGTTAACTCGGCTTTTTCCAAATGCTCTTGCAGAGCGATGCACCCAGTTCCTGTTGATTTTAGAAAATTAAAAAACAGCAACTATGATTTTAAATTCACCTTATTTTTTCATCACAAATAGTAGCATTAGGTCTGCAGGGTTGCAATGACCTGTGGTTCGGCTGCACTGGCGGCTGTGCTTTGCTTTACATTATTTGAATACTGGGTGGTTTTGAGGATGTCCCAGTGCTGTTGTCACAGCTCCAGCCCCGTGGCTGCTCTGCAGCATTAAGTGACTCTCTCTCTCTTTTTCTCCTTTTTTTTTTTTTTTTCAAGCTGTGAAGTCTGGTCCAGAGGAAATGTGATTTTTACATTTCCCTGCCCAGAGAGGTATTTTTTTAATTTTTGAAACTGTTTTCTGGCACTTAGCAGTTGAAAGGTAACAAGGGAGGGAGTGGGGGGGGAAGAAAAAGGAAGAGATCTGAAATTTGACCTCCAAATATGCTTAGTAGATGTGGTGATAATTACAGAGCTTTTTGTTGGAGGAAGTAAGGTACAACGTGTGGTTTGTTTCTATGGGCAGGTATACTAAATGTAGGGCAGATGAGTTGAACAATAAAAACTAAATTGATGGATCTGGTAGAGCTAAGTACTTAAGTAAATTATATTATTTAGTAACACGAATTTTGTGAAAAAGCCTCAGTATTCCAATAAAAGTCTGAGAATACAGACGGACTTAATTAAGTACCAATATTAATTTATGTCATTGTTATCAGCAATAGTTTTACTCACATTTTAATATTTGCGCTGCTTAACTCTTCTTTGCGGTAAATATCCCTTTAATAGGATATGTAAAATGATGTTTTACATGTAATTATGCTTTAATTACGTATATTCAGGAGAGAAGCATATCCAAACTTGGAGGATAGATGCTGGACTTTGTCTTGAACTCAGGTATTATTTGCATGTTACAGGAAGCTGGTATTTATGGGCTCTGCAGTACTTGGTACTCTACGCCTCTTGCTTGCACTCTGCGTGGTGCTTGCCCTGGGATGCAAATATGGGTGCATGAGCATGGAGGAGCACCCATTTCTTGCCCAGCATCACACGTGGTCGGTGCAGGGAATGACCGTCCCGTGAGCTGTCTGCAGGGCTGCCCGGGGCAAGCACGGGGAGAAAATGACCCCAAACACCGTTCTCGCTCCTCCGCACAGCACCCGTGGGTGCGCAGTGGGGTGGGCTCCCACGCGCCGTACCGTCCTCTCACCCCACCACTGCAACCTGCGGGGAGAGCATCCAGACAGGACTGTGGATTTTGGCTCAGCGGCATTTGAAGAATCGCTTAAACCCGAGGAATTCATAACTTTGGAATTCAGCAAATTTGCACAACTCCTTGCATCCGTCGCTCCGTCAGCACACGCCGGCTTTCTGCCTTCCGCACCCTGTGCATCTCGGGCTAAAAATCTTGTGATTAACGACCCAACTCGTAGGCTTGGACTCGCGAGCATCTTATCAGCAGCCCTGCAAAAGCCGCCGCCGCGCAGGGAGCGTGCCGGTGAGGGAATGGCAGTGCTGGGCGAGCTCGGGCCGGGCCGGGGCGGCTGCTCTGTGGTTTGTTGTGTCTGGTTTGGTTCCTACTTTTCAAGTTGCAGTTGCGTTTGGTCATTCGAAGCTTATTTTCCTAGTCTGGCCAAGCCAGCAGGATCCCCATGCGCTGCAGGGGAACATAAAACATCAGCCTTTAAGCTGGAGTGCTCAGTAGATAAGGATTTTAAGACTCTTGCATCACGCGCTGTGTCTTATGGGCTTACTTAGTATACTCCATTTGATTTAATTTAGATACTGAATAAGGAGAAACACTTTAATAGCCAGAAAAAGTACTGTACGTTGTAGCACCTCTTCTTTCCCCATTGCCTTAAAGACAAGATGGCTGGGAGGGCTGACTTAGGCGGCGATTACATTTATTTAATTGTCGGAAGTAACGGGGTGTTTTCAAACTGCTTAAAAATGATGTTACACCTCATCTGTACTAGGAAGTGTTTCAAAAAGCCAACAAGAATGCACTGGGCTTTTGTTTTATTTCTTCTTTTCCGTGACTAAACGTAAAGAATAACTTTTCAACCTTTGCAAAGATTAGGAAATGTGCAAAATTAGCAGATTGTGTCAGTTGGGTGGCTTGGGGAGGGCATGAAAAGTCAATGGGTGGCTCTGCCAGTGGTCTCCCCCTTCCCTTCCCCATTGTATAAATACAAATAAAAATTGTAACCAAGTTGCTACAAATGTTAGCTTGCGTGCTGCTAGGTAGCCATTTATCTTGCTAAAAGGTTTGGTTTGCTGCTTGTTTGCATTGGCAGGATTGAGGGTGGCTGGGGAGCAGGAGGTGCTGTTGGATGGCGTTCCTGGGAGATAAGGAAAACCTCGAGGATGCGGTTTGCTCAGCGTGGGACAGCAGCGCTGCCTGCCTGGGGGGTCGGCCTCGGTGGCTGTGCTGTTGTCACCGCTTTGCAGGACGCTATGACAAGGGCTTGCTATCTGTGCACAGCACAGATTAAAAGGATAAGAAATAGCAAACCTGCCATGGACGATTTTACTGTAGCAGTGAATGGGGAGCTGGCAGGAGAAGGGAATATTTGCAAGTCGTAAAGGCAGTGGGTTCAGGAGTTTTGAGATGGCGTTGGGATTGTTTGCAGAGATCCCTCGGCTGGCCAAGATGCGCATGCTGGATTTTGTTGCTCTAACAGGCTTGTGTACCTTTTACTAAACACCAGAAAAAGTGCGTTTGGATTATAATAAATTTGCTTTTACTTATTATTTATGTATCTGCATTTATTATTTTATTTAGTGTATATTTAGACATTATATAATATATTTTGCATTTATTTATTAATTGTAGGTAACCTTTCATTTGAGCCTATTAATTATTGCATGAGTCTGCACCACCCTGCAGTAATCACGGTTGGGTATTCTCGCTCAGTCAGTGAGAGCCCAGAGATCTTCAGAGTGGGTGAAAATCATCCCAGACGCAGGTTTAAAAAAAGAAAGTTTAAAAAAAAAAAGGCAAAAGAAAAGCAGGCCTCCCAAAAGCTGTGGTGGAACCCGGTATTAGCAAATGCTTCTAGGAAGTTTGACTGAGAGCCATATGGCAATGTGGGGAGTATTATCCATTGCTCCAAAAGTTGGTCTCTGAATCAGCCTATTGACTTCAACAGCACTTAATCATGTGTTTTAGTTCTTCTTTGAAAAGGCTTGCATTCCTGAATCATGTCCTCCGATTTTAACCACTAGACGGTACTTTGTTTTGTGGTAGCAGACAAGTCCAGTCATATTTCTGTGACTAAGTTTGCAAGTTTTGACTGCATCACTAGTGAAGTATGCTGATGAATATTCCCCTTCTTATCAAAATCCAAACATTTGCCACTGTCCTTGAATTTTAGGGTGAAACTGAGTGTCTTCCTGGGGTGGAGTTGGTGGGATGCTGCAGGATACTCTGTGAATTTATATGTTCATCTGCAGAGCATGGTGGATGCTGTGATGGCAATAAAGAGGGGTGAAACCAGTGATCTCAAAATACTGCCCTGAATTCTGCTTTCAAAAGCCCTGGGTGTTGGTGGTGATTGAACCCATATATTAAAACAAGAACCAGTCGTGCGGGTCCAACTTTGGGTTGTATTTGGATGCTGAAGTACATCCTGGAGCCTCACATGTGGCTCTGCTGTGCCAGGGCTGATTTGGACTCTGCGTTTGCTGAAAGAAAACGGTGGGTTTGTGCCTCTTTTTGGGATGTACTGGTTTGTGTCCGTTGCATCCACGAGTACCCCCTGCCCTGGTGCAAGGAGGCACGGGGTGGGTGCCGGAGGGTCCAGGTGGGCTCCGGTCACAACGGCCACAGCATCAGAAATGCAGAGGACGTGGGTTCCCCTGCCTGCTGAGGGAGTTCCCAGGGATTTCTGCGCCAGTATGTCCCTTATTAAAAGGAAACTCCAGGCAACCTTCTGTGCCGCTACCTGGTTTGGCACAGAGAGGGGAAAAAATCCTGTCCCAGCCTGTTCTTGGGGAGGGGGTGCACGGGCTTTGCTTTCATCCCGAAGAATCATTATATTTCAGCAGAATTTTTTGTCTCACCTTTCTGTGTTTTTACAGCTAAAGCAGTTTTTACTTCCCAACTTCCAACATCTGGAATTCGGTTTCAGTTTATTAAAAAAAAAATTCAAAATCCGCAGTCTGGATGAAACACCAATGCCTTTGTATTTGCCCACAATTTTTAGCTTTAATTTTGTATCCTTGGCAAATGCCAGAAGTTCCAAGTAGTTGCATGTTCAGTAGCTGCTGTTTTCTGCTGCGTCTTAGCCTTAACCAGTTTTTTTTGATTATTTTTCCTGTTAGACACTTTTCTAATTGGGGATAATACCAAAATGATTAATCAAATTAAGCATGAGAGCAAAGTGGCTGATGCACAAAGCTGTATATAGCTGCTGTCTTCTGCAGCGAGGTTGTCTCCCTGTAGCTGAAGTTGCTTAATGAGCCTCTTAGGCTCTATTTTTTTTTTTTTTTTTTTTTTTAATAAGGTAGTGTGTAGATCCCATTGACTTCAGTTGTTGATTGGGATGCCTGACAGCCGGGAAATTAAGCCCCTTCATTGTGACCGAGTTGAAGGCCAGATTTTCAAGGATTTTCAAATGCTTAGCACCCATAATTGGTGTTAGATTTTTTTTTTTTTTTTTTTTTTGGAAAAAGTTCAATTCTCATTTAGA
This sequence comes from Haliaeetus leucocephalus, assembly GCF_000737465.1. NCBI lineage: Eukaryota > Metazoa > Chordata > Aves > Accipitriformes > Accipitridae > Haliaeetus > Haliaeetus leucocephalus. Next base: position 5,291,665 of record NW_010972438.1, read on the forward strand.
CATCTAAATAAGGGTGAGAGATTATGATACTTGTAGCGACTGGTGTTACTGGGATATGATGAAGTTTTTGTAGAAGAACCTGGCACCTAATAAGCTAGTTACTTTACTGTCCAAATAAGAGTTTTGTTCTTCTGCATTTCTGCTTTGTTTGCAGACGCTGAGCATTTCTGCAGATTCTGGTCTTGGAGGAGAAACTTCCTTGCTTTTGCCTCATTTTTCTGTCTTTTCTGTAGTGATTGTGGGGGGAGGGGGGCAAAACGAGTTGAGTAAATTAGACAACTGTTGGAAAAAAGGGGGACATGCAAAATCAAGTGTTCTACTTGCGTAATCTGTTTAACACCAGTGAGCCACAGAGCCTTGTGGGACGCAGGAATAAAAGGAACATCTGTGCAGGCCACATGGCATGCTCCGGAGGAGCCCTCCATCCCAAGCAGCTCTGCTCTATTTGCAAATAAAAGCTCCAACCAACATCAAAAAGTTGAGGTGGATCCCAGCTGAAAGGGAAGAACAAATGTTACTACTCGGTGCAGTGAAGTTCCCCTTGCAAGCAGCCTCCATGGTCTTTTTAATGATGCTTTGAGCATGTGTTTCTAATGGCAATTTATTTAAAGAAAAAAAAAAGAAAGAAAAGAAAAAAAGAAAAAGGTTATTTATTTTGGAAAAATAATATCTGTATTGCAATATTTTAGGAAATTGCTGAGCATCTCAAGCTACAATCAAATACAGGTATATGAGGTAGAAATAAAAATAGGAATGGTAGGGGTTTTTTGTTTGATTGTTTTTTCTTTCTTTTTTTTTTTTTTCTTTTTCACCTGGATGTAGACATCCCTGAGATCCCAAGGTTTTCCAGGCTGATCTTACTCCTCTTATTTTGCTGCGGGTGGTGGTGGTTGGTAAACAGCTCCATCGTTAGGCAGGGCCCCAGGGAACTGCAGCTGCTCTGGCCCTGCTCCCCCAGGATACTCGCTGGAGGGGAGGATAAACAAGACAACAGTACCTTTTATTTCCACTTACAAACTGTTAGAGTGCAGTAATTCTTGCAAGGACGTATCTAGTTTGGGGCTTTGCATTTTCTAGACAGGCTGTACTGTTTTTAACAGTCATGTATCGGCAAGCTGGGTAGTCTGTATCAAGAAGGCACGTATTTTTTTAATATGTAAATAGGAAGGGATGGTGTTTCATCTTTATTCCAATGTACCCAGGGTGGCAATAACGCTTTTTAAATCCCTGTGAAACAGATTGTATATGGCAAAATTAATGTCTCAACTCTCCAAGTATTTTCTCTAAAATATTTGAATTTTTGCATTTATTATGCCGCTTGTTTAAAATAGTGAACGGTATCAGCCATGCATTTAAAGCTTAATTGGTGGAACACAGATTTATTCTAATTTAAAACAGTCACTTAAAAACAGTTTTGTATATATGTATACATGGGCACAACTTTTCATACAGTTGTCTGTTTTGGAGCGGTCTCTTAGGCACTGATGTACAAGTTGAACCTGTTTTCTTTTGTGCAACATGGCTTTGAGAAATCATTAGTTAAAACAATATTCTGTAGTTTCATTGCAGTCAGTAAACAGCCTAATGCGAGTGGTGCATAAGATGACTGAAGCTCTGCCTTTGATCAGCCTTTGAAATGTGTTGTACCAAATATAGTCCCAAGGTGTATGTGTATCTATGTATGTGTATATATAAATACGTGTTGGTGAATGCTGCTTCAGTGAAAATCTGGCCAAGTAACAAAATAACGTGTCCGTCAGCAGTTGCCACTGCAGGACAGTGACGGAAAAGCAGCAGCAGAACTGCAGCCGTGTGCTCATCATGTCACCCAGCCCAGGCAGGGCATGGGTGTCTGGAGATGCTTTGGGTCATTTTCCTCTTTTTCGGTCACATTTGTTGTCATTTCCTCAGCGCTTTCTGTTTTGTCCCACTCCTTGCCATCATTTTGTAAGGACTTTTCTTCTGCCACCCGTTTTCTCCTTGAAACTGGGCTCTGTCATGATGGCACGTCTGGTAGCAGCGGGGTGTTTTGCAGCTCACAGTGATGGCTTGGAGAGGGTTTGCTGCACTGACGAGGGTCCGGTGCAGGTATCCCGTGCCAGATCCACGTAGAAATCCCTGACTTGCTCCGGTGGAGCGTGGGATTTTCAGATACTTTCTTGTTTTGCAGCCGCGTGCCTTTTTCTCCTGCTGCACCTCTTCTCATTCCCCTGAACACATGGTCATGTATCTGCTACCCGTCAGGTTTGTCCTGCCCGTTGCAGAAAGCTCACTCATATCCAGGCAGCCCTTCGTGTGGGGTGGCACTTCCAGCCTGTGCTACCCAAACGCTGCTGGACGTGATGCACTGTGCTGTTCCTTAGGTTACACCATAAACTCTTGACGACTCTTTAATTGCATCAAGTGCTGCAGCCAGTTTTGCAGTTTGATGTATGAAACGATACTCTCAGTTGCTTCAAAAACCCTGGGAGCAGCCAGACCCTGGGGCGGAGGTGTGCAAAGAGGGCTGGAAGCATCAGGGAAAGGTGAGGGTGGTAGGGCTGACCTCGCAATGATGAGATGAAGTTCATAGTGGTGTGCCAGATCATCTGAGCTGTGCGCCTCTGCCTTTGAAATTTAAATAGTGAAATATTAAAACTTGTCTTTCAAATCTGTTCAATATTACGAAGATTAATTTTTGTTTGGGGCAGATTAATAGGTTTCCTATTCTGATTAATACAGTGATAATAAAAACGTTGTGATTGCTGGAATTAATGAAACCCACATTCCTGTTTCAAGGTTTGATTGGCTTTGTACTTCAGTTATGCTGAGGCTGCTGCATCTCATTGCCCCTTATTTAGCTGTAGCCATCGGAGAATCTGTATGGGAGCAAGGCAGTGCAGGAGAAGGTCCGTGTTGGAGGTCTGTATTGGAGGTCGCATCAAAGAATCTGTTGGGGGAGAAGTTTTTTCCAAAGAGTGGGCAAGAGTTTTACTCGTGTTGCAGTGTTTTTAGAGCTTCTCTGTCTTTAACCCAGCAGGCTATTTTTGTGGAAGTTGTAGAAGAGGAGTGTCCAACTCAAATGTGTGGGCGCGTCATTAAAAGCTTCAATTTGTCAATGCCAGATCGAACTTGAGTGCGTGGGTAGATCATTAAAGGCTTCAGTTTATCAGAACCGATCTATTATCTGTTCCTCTCCCTCCTCCACCCTTCCCCTCAGCAGTACGTGTGGTTTCCCCAGGTTCTCCAGCACTGAGGTGCATAGAAGTGCCTGAGCTGCCTCTGTGCCCCCGGGCCACGCTGGACTCCCTCCTGGCACGGCTTGGCCTGGAGCTGGCGGAGTGCCGGCGAGCCAGCTGGCTGTTGGAGACAGCTGATCGAATGGTTTTGGAGGCCTCCAGTGGTGCAAGCCCCAGACTTAATGCCGTGAGAATTCACGTCTTTAGGAGCTCTCTGCTCCTGTTAATCCCAAGGGATTCAAAAGATGCAGGTGGGGCTGGGCAGAGAAAGTACATGGTGATCACGTAAGCCTTGTTCCCTTGGGAAACTTGGCTGAAGAAATGTTCTGTGGAGTATTTTGGTGAGGTCAGTTTTTGATGGCATAAGAAACATCCATTTTTCCAGGTACACACACTGTCAGAGTTCAGGCCAGGCTAGGATGGGATGTCTTTACCTACTCCCAACACTGTTTCTTGTTCCTTGTGTACAAGCTCTCCCAGCTTTCAAACCTACTTGAGGAGGGATATGAAGGAGAAAAGCTATCTGGAGGTGAGGACAGTGCTTCTGTACACTGTAGCCCTCATCTGCTGCAGACCAAATATATTATTTAGACAAGTCATTTTGCCTCAAAAGTCTCAAAGGAACATGAAATCTTTTGAGCAAGCATTAGCCAAAATGAGCTCAATCCCTCATCTTCTAAATGGGGCTAATGATACTTTCCTGCTCTACAGACATGTCATGGATAAAGATTACTAAGTTGAATACTGTGGTGCAGCAGGTCAGCTGGAGAAATCTTGCCCCAACGTGTGTAGATGCAGCTTTCTGCTCAGCTACATACCCATCTGCATATCTGTCATCACGCACAGCAATAAAGCGAGCCTCGGATGTGTGTTTCTGACACTGCTCAGTTGCTTCTCTCAAGTGCTCTGCTCCTCATGAATAAAATACAACTGGTGCGGGATGCAGGTCACTTTTGGTTTGCAGGTATTTCAGAGTCTGTGAGAAAGAAGTCATGTTTAGCATAAATACTGTTTAAAACCCCCTTTTGGATCTATTTTTATTGTGTTGCACAGTTTTATAATAGGGTCGCATAATCCCTATATTTAGATTTCTGAACTCTTGTGATCTTCTTTGAGCCATTGCATTGCATTCAGCAAAGAATGGGAGAAAGCCCCAGGGCCAGAGAAGTACCTGGTTTTTGTCTTACAAAATTTCATGCAGTTGTTGCTAAGACAGAAGCTTCCAGATGTTCCTCAGGAAGGCTGCTGTGGGCTGCCAAAATAATTAACTCCACGAGGTTAATTTGGAGATGGCCGTTCTTGCCACTGCCAAAGCACTGGTAGATGTGGAAAGGTTGGGAACAGCCACTGCCTTGGGGATGCTGTGGAGGGAGAGGATTGGGGAATGAAGAGGTCAGAAGCACTACACGTGATTTTTGCTTTTGTATCTTTTTCCTACCCCAGTCCCTCAGGATATTTTCATCTGCTGCAAAGTTTGTTTTCTCTTCTGGGCTTTATTGCTGCAGGTCCTCCCTGGTGTTGGTGCATCTGTTAGGGCAGCGGGTGCCCTTCCCCAATTTGGGCAGGCACCGGAGCTGCTGTTTAAATCCCGTGTGGTTTCATGGGTGCGATGCAGAACAGCCCCGGGAACACCTCTGGTCGTATTTCTGAATATGAGCTTTTACTCAGTGTGGATAGTTTGTCAGTGAAGAAATTAGACATCTTATTTTAGAATACCCTTATTAGTAAAATGGATGTTTCATTTGTACAGCGAGCAGCTTCCTCTGAGCTAAGCTTAAACTCAATCTGTGTTACTAATAGCTGGGGAAAAAACCGTACTAATTGGTATTTCTTAACTGATGTTTGCAAATTTTGCCTTTTCACCCTGAACATCAAATAGTTTTTATATGTGTTTTTCCTTATCTCAGAGGAGAGATTATTGCTAACAAGAGATTCCACATTTTGTTAAGGTTTGATCAGGATGCAGTGAGTGAAGGCAGAGAGTAAATATTTCAGAAATTCAGAGGCTGCTATATTTTGATAATGCAAAGTAGGTTAAAGTATCTGGATTTTGTGCACAGTGCAGTGTTTTTGAGCAGAATATGGATTCGGATGGTGACACATTTTGGTATTTAGAAGGAACATAAGCTTGCCTGTCGGAGGAGCATGTTGCAAATGTGAAATAAGTGTGTCTTTAAAAACCTTTCTTAATATTGTAAGTTTCAGTTTTATTTAAAGCCAAATAAAGTCTGCTGTGTGGTAATGTTTGATACATAGAAATACTCCTGTAACGCTCCCCCCACCTCCAGCATTTATAACCACCTTTTATTTTCAAAGGAAAACAGTAGGCTTTGATACGATTCTAACTGAGTGAAGTTTTAAAACATGTTTTTGTCTTTCAGTCTCCTGAGAACATTTTTTCTGAGTGACTCCGTCTTCCAGACACATTTGCCATGATAAGGGTTTCGATCCTTTCCCATATTTGCCCTGAGTCATGAGTGGATATGTGTGATGCCTGCAAGTAAAACTGGTGAGTCGTCAAACCTGAGTTTGCAGTAACCCTCACTTATTCTTTCTTACAATCTCTCTTTCTCTCACCCTTTTCTCCCCTTTTTAATATGGTGGGGTTTTTCTTTTATGTATTGTCTGTGCTTAAAAGCAAGTCACCACTTCAAAAAAACCCAAAACAACGAAAAAACCTTCATTGTAATGAAGTAGCAGTGATACCAAATATTATCAATACAGAAGAAATATTCCCTTCCTTCCTTTCTTCTCTCCATCCCCTCAAATCCTATGAGCTATGAGGTCTTTGACGGTGAAACTGGAGTTCAGTGATGCAGGCGAAGCTACTGCCCGAAACTGAAGTCTTGCAGATAGGCAAGGTCTAAACATGCTTATGTGGGCAATTCGTGTCATGATTAAATATGAATACGGAGAGGTCTGCTCTCCATCATCTGTCACATGATGGACTCTCAAAGGAACCATTGCCAACAAATAATTAGCTCCACCGTTTGCTGCACTTGCATCCCAGTGACAAAATGGTGTCACTGGTACACAGGAGAGCTATCTCGTCGCATGCGCTTGCCCCATTCAGCATGGCATTGGTGCTGCCATGCCCAGCCTGGAGGAACACAGGGACAAAGCCTTTAATAGCCAATTTTGGCCAGGGTGAGCTTGGTCAAACTTGAGAGGGTGCTGTGGGGCGACCTCATCTCTGTCAGTTGGCAGTTGCCATCTCCCCATGGTGTTAGCCAGCCAAGAAGCCTGTTGGTCCCTTCTGTGCCAAACGAGTGGCGGTTGTGACTTTCCCAGCTGTCCCTGTCACCCAGCAGCCTGGCATGGGGAGCCTTCCCGTGCCTTCTCCTCTTACGTGCCTGCTCCTCATTGCCTCTCTTACTAACTGGGGTGAGAGGAGGGGCAATATTTCTTCATTAATCAGAAGACTGAGGTTGGGAAAACAGGAATCATGTGATTTTACAGGAAAACTGGAAGGTCTATGTAAGAAATCTTTCAAAAGTAGGAAGTCTGCATAATTAAATTGTGTAGCAAATGGGAGCACAAATTGTTTTTTAAAATAAATTCAGGTTTCTGTTATATATTTAATATCCCTCTGTGTGTTAGAAAGTGCGTTTCAATTCAAAGATTACAAAACCCGAGAAATTCACACATCAGTGAATTGTGATTTTTTTTTTTTCTTTTTAAAGTTTCCATTTTTTCTTTTTTTTTCCAGAGGTAGCATAATTACCATGTCATTTAGCAAAGATTATAATAGCTGTTCAGTTTTTACCGACTGGTGTAGTAAACAGTTGAATAAACCCATATGGCAGCTCAAAGTGTGCATGCGGGAGAGAGATTCTTACCATTTCCTTCATGTCTGAATTACCAAGCTCACTGATACGACTGAGATCCCCAAACAGGGACCAATTCCAGACTTCTCCAGTGATGCAAAAATTCTCACCACTCTGCCACATATGAATCAATTGATTTTTAATCATGGTGGTTAGCTAATTAATTATTTCTTTGTGCCAATGAAGTATGCGTGGAAAACTTGGGGTTATATGCAAGGTACATGCCTCTATTTAAAGCAGTCTGCGCATTTGCTTAATACATCTTTAATAAATGTAAATAATGCCTGGGGTCCGAATCTTGCTATCCAAGTCACTATTAAAGATTGAGGCCCTTCTGAGGCTGGCATAGGTTAAATGTGGCATTGCCAGGTATTGCGATAGCCCCGTGGCACTGCCTGTAGCGAGACTTTGTGTCTGGTCTCGGCGGTGGCAAATGGAAGGACTGGGGTGTTTTGAAGCATCCTCTTGAAATACCATGTTGAGTAACGGAGGTATGGAGCTGGGGCCAACCGGCATCTGGAGTAAGGACAAAGTGAGTAGCGTGCCCTCTGGATAGCTTCAGTATTAAAAAATAAAAGCAACGAGAAGGATTGTTAACTCTCTCGAGATGCTGGCTTGAACAAAGAAAAAGACTCGTGCTGTTCCTCCTAAAATTCACTTACTTCCAGTTATCTTAAAATTTTCATGTCACATAATAGCTTTAAAATACCTTCTGAATGCATTAGACTCTCTAGGTGCTTAGAAAATATTGCAAAATAATAATAGAAAATGACCATGCATTGAGCAGTCCCACTGGAAAGGAGCAGTTGGCCAAAACTGGTGCTTGTGTTCATCTTAACCCTGATGTATGACCAGCCCTCCACCATAATTCTATCAAGAGATGGTAAGTTGCCTAGCAATGTGCTGACTGCAGAGGGTACGTGTTGAGCTAATTCAGTTTTTGTTCTCGTTTGCCTTGAGAGTTCAGCTTAAAGGAGTGATCCTTTCTTCGGCTGCAGCAAGAGCCACTTCTCGGCGGTCTCTCTTGTTCCCCACTCGAGTGTCCCTGGTGATGTCAGGAATTCATTCACTGCCGTACGCATTTTAGAAGTTTCCAGCTTATTGAGTAACCAAATGTGGTTTCTGCTGATTGTGTTGACTGAATACGTAGGGCCTTTCGAAGAGGCAAGGGTTTTATTTAAAGCAGAGCGTTTAGTTGTATACCATTTTATGGCAGGCAAAGGTCATCTAGGGTAAGCAGCCAGAACAGTGAATTGCCTCATTGCAGCACCTAGGAAAATGAGACAGAAAGATACGGTAAAAGGTTTTAACAAATTGCTCATCGTTATAAATTTTTAAAGTCGAGGAACTGGTGCTGTGTACGTTTTTAAATTGGAGATAACCATGCTTGTACGATAAATTGAGTTAAGAACAGAACAAATCAAAATAATGGGGTGGTACTAAAAACCTGGTCGTGCAGCGAGTTGCCAGCGCAGCATGCTGCCGGCGGGGCTCGGCGCTGCGTATGCCAAGCTAACGCAATGTTAGAAACCTGCTGTGTCCCTGCACAGCCGGAGGTATTTCCACCAGGCTTCGTGGCGTCCTTTTCTTGGAGGGATGCCCCACTCCTGCTGCAGTCCTCTCCTCTGGTGGACAGGCTCCTGGTTCGACAGAGGGCTTTATCTGCCTGTGATGCTTCTTGTGATGGCGAGGGAGCAAAAGCCGAAGGGTTCGTCCGCAGCTGCGGAGCAGGATTGGGTTTCCCCAGGTTGTGCTAACCCAGACGCATGTCGGTGGGATGGGGGGAGTGGGACAGAGCTCCAGGAGCCGAGCCTGGTGTCCCCTGGCAGAGCTGCATGGCGGGAGAAGTGGCAGCAGCCTGGAGATGGCAGTTTGGTCCTCGCAGGATCTCCCTTACTCCTTGAAGCATCAGTGGCTCCAGAAAGACTTTGTTTTTCTGAAACTTTACTGTTGTGGAACTTTTCTCTGTGGCAGGGGGGAGGAGAGAAGAAGTAATTTTAACAATTTAATATACTACATAATATGTTTTATAAGCTGGTGTGAATGCTCCTAAGTATTTTGGTCTTTTTTCATAACACAATGAACCTAATATTGGTAAAAATACAGATCTTAGCTGCCACCATAAAGAGAGGCTAGATTTAATAAACAGTTATGAATGTTGGCAGCTGCCTATCAGATTGTATAACATCGGCTATAGCACATGAAGACAGTGTCAACTTACATTTTATCTCAGAAGTATTTTCAAAGCATTTATTTTGCTTTCTCTTGAGTCCTTAACCTAATTCAAGTTATATAATTGGCGGAATATTTTTCCACACCGCTAATTGGCTGGGTGCCAGCGTGGAAACCATTGTCTGACTTGATGATGATCAGGAATTAACATGACATTTGCGTGGTGGTAATGGAATACATTAGTAATGTAATTCATGACTGTAAGAAAGAGACCATCATCTCCCACCTCTGATCAGCAGGAGGGGCTGGGAGGATGATGAAATGCTCCCAGCAGGCACCTCACAGCAGTGGCTGGCCAATCTCGATGTCAAATTTAGTTTTAAATTCTTCAGACAAAGCTGTAATGCTTACCAATTAATTACTACAAATGTCAATTAAAAATCTACCAAATAATGCAGTAAGATTAAATTTCAATTAAAAAAATTACATTTAACAAGGAAGATACAACATTATTTTAATGAATTCTGCTGAAGGTGACAGTGTATCTAGATATATTTATACCATGTAGGTGGATCTAAATTCATTGGATGATGTTAACCATGTTACTCGGTGTACATATTAGTTTTGAAAATTATTTCCACTTTGGCTATGTCCTGGAGGAGATGGGGCATCAAGGGGCATTTCTCATTATCAGGAGAAAGGGGATTTTCATGCCTTCTAAGTACAAAAATTTTCTTACACCTAAAATGAGGGCTTTATTGTAGACTTCTATCCTGGCCCAATTAGCAGTATTTTTCATTGCTTTATATTTATGGAACCAAATACAGAATTTTTGTTGCAGTAGTAAAACAAGCCCTGACTTTGCTATGACTATAATGATTGCTTGGGACAATTTTTCAAGTAATCTGTTTTATCAAACAAGTAATATCCATTATTCTGATAAACCACTTAATGGGAAGAGATTTTGCTGTGTGAAGGTGGCGAACTGCAAGTCCTGAGCAGAGATTTTATCTGCAAGGCTTCACTCTGGTTTGGTAGAGTTTTTGAATGCGTGATTAAAATCCCTTAGTTGATACTTCAGATGCTTTAAGATATATTTTGAACTAGGAGTGGCACAGCAGAGATGTCATGTGGCATGATGAAGTTCTGAGTTTGCATGGATCACAGGTGTACATACGACAAACTTGTAAAACACCAGCACCTCGTCGGATGCAGAGTGTTAACAGTGCAAAGTGGGTTTTGTAGCTGGACTTTGTATTGCAGTAACTGTGTTTTTATTGAACAGGGCAGTTCTTAACGCTGCTAGAGATGGAGATGCTGGTGCTTTGGGAAGGTGCATGAGAGCCTGTGCTTGCTGGCACAGCGCAGGGGCAGAGCTGGGGTGTGCAAGCAGCTATCCTCCTGGTATTAAAGCATTTGTGAGCCAAGGCCTCTAAATATGATCTGAAGAATACTTTCTCAGCTTCCTTGAATTTTTTTCCATGAGCTTTTATTATGTTTTCACACCATCACGTCTAAAATAGGTAAGAGGGAAGACATAATTGAAGAAACAGATTTTATGTGTCAAGTCAGCACTGAGAAAAGTCCCTCTCAGGGACCACAGGCTCCTTTTCCTTGGCACTGCTGTGTCTGGAGCCATTGAATTTCAGCAAGTTTTAACTTAAAATAAAATACAAAAAAATACAATGCGCACACAGAAAATCAGAAAAGCCAAACATCTACTCATGGCAGGTTAAAGTAATGATATGCTCTTTAGTAGACAGGCTTTGCCGGTCTCTTGGTTGCTGTTGAGGCTTTGCCCATTGGTGGGCGAACGCAATGAGCGTGATCTCTGTCTCACTGCTGCTATTCAGATACCTTTGGGTATTGGTAACAGCTTTGCAGGATCATTCCTGCTTTGTGCTATTATCTGATAAAACTATCATCAGCAGGGGATGGGAGACAGCCTTTTTTTCCATAAGGGCCTCAGGAAATGGATGCTGTAGAAGTGTAAAAGCATTTGAAACATTTTCTCACCAGTCCTCACAGACAGCAAGGTGATGGAGAGAAAGGTAGAGCAAGGCAGACTCATTTCCTCACCAGCAGCCAGAAAGCTTTAAACAAGGAGGCAGGGAGGAAGAGTGGGAGCACGTTAACTTCTTTCTGCCAGGAGATAATGGCGTGAGGAGGTTGTGGGTTTGGGGCACCCACTGGTCAGACAATTAGGTGGGAGCTGGAGCTGCTGCTCTTAAAAACCCATCTTCCCAGGTGCTTTCAGCTCTACACAGGACCAGTCATTTTCTGATTTGAGCTCTGGGATGAAGCCCTTGCTCTGGTTGTTGTTTGAGAAGCGGTGTATGTGGTACGGCAGGAACCGAGCAGCTTCTGCATCCCAAGTTCTGCTGCGTTGGGGTGTCCCATGTGCAGCTTGTGGCCATCCCCAGCACTTGTGGTATCTGGTCTCCTCACTGGGGTGTCCCACATGAAGCTTGTGCCCATCCCGAGCACTCGGGGTGGTGTCTGGTCTCCTCCCGAGTTCTTACAGGTGAAGATTTCTGCCTTCGGTAGGGAAATGCTTTTCTCTTTCTGTAAGCATTGTCCAATCATCTTGAAGGAAGAGTATCTTTGACTTTGGGGGAAATACTTCTATCTCATTGGGTTGCTTTGGTTTTTTTCCTTAGTGTAGGGTTATGTCAGCTATATTACATTGAGGGAACACTGAGCTGGGGGAGGAAGCTTTAATAAGCTGCCCTCATATTGCCAGTTTATTCCCAGCTTTCATCCACTGATTTACATCCCATCTGAAGTAAAAATACCCAGACTTCAGTAGTTTGTTTACCTTTGCTTATATCACTGGGGCGACCTGAGGAGATGTAAAAACTGTTCTCACTGACATTTGCATGAGCCGCGAGGTAGGGTGAGAGGAGACAGACGCTGCGCAAAGTGAAAAGGCAACAGGGTTTATTAAGTCTTTGTCGTACTGTGGTTTATAATATTTAGACAAAAGCAAACATCTCTAAGGAGGGCTTATGAAATGAGAGACTGGAGAAAGCTCTTGGAGCCGATGGCAGATCCCGTCCTCTTCAGGTGGCTGGGGGATGATGGGGTGCTGACCGCGGGGAGGGGGCTGTGGGGGCCCTCGCATGGAGCACGCATACAGTGGGTCCTGAAGAGCTGCTTTGGGAGGAGGACGTGGACTTAAAGCAGTTGCATAGGACAAAGTCATCATATTGTCATTGTGATAATGCTCCTGGGGGAAATAGCCTGAAATACTCTTTGTCTTCGTTAATACGCCTTCCCAGCAGAGCCTTAAGAGATCATTCTCGCTTTCAGATATACAAGGAAACCGAATACAGAGTTGTTTGTTATGAAAATCCCATTTATATACAGCGGCTGTAAAATCCCAGATGCTGAGCGTAGAGGGAGGCTGCTCTGTCATCAGTGAGTCGAGGGGAGAGCTGACTATAAAACCGAGCGGTAACTCCCTCTTGACAGAGGTGTGGTGGTTGTGTCTTCAAACAACTTAGAGTCTGCCATGCCAAGCCTTTATGGATTTTGTTCTCACAAGCAAGGTAATAGATAAGTCTGAGCAAGGAGATATATTTGAAAGGAAGACCTTTGCTCTAGGAAAATATCCATCATTGCTTTTTACAGCATGGTTCAGGACTGTAGTGCGGAGCATGTGAAGCATTTGGGGTCCCTTTGTTGCGAAGCAGGCGCCGCAGGGCTGGGGCTGCTCTTGATGTCTCGCAAGCGTTCAATATCCCCTGGACTCTGGGGCAGCAGGATGTGACCCTCGTAGAAAGACAGACGGCGTTTGGGGGCTTGATGCTTATTGTTTTCAGCAGAGCTCTACTGGAACCAATAAAGTTGCTGCCACCGCTGCTTGGAGCAAAAGTGACTACAGCTGAACAAGAGGCCCAAAATTATCAATTAAGAAAGCCAGCGCCAAGCCCCATTATTATTACTCTTGAAAAAGCATCTTGCTTCCCAGTCTTCTCTTTTCCCACATGGAGTCAATCTTTGGGATATTAATGTTCCGCTGTAATGTTTGTTTAACATTTTTTTTTTTTTTGACAATGCCTTTTTAGGGTCAAAGCCTGAAGTTTTTCTCCATGTGTTTCAGCTAGGCAAAACTCCCAGTGTCCCAACAAGGCCTCTTCCAAAATAAGTGAGGACTAATTCTTCTCAACTTAATTGGGAATTTCATCTGAATAAACAGAGGAAAGGTCCAGGCTTTGTTTTTTTTTAAAATACCATAAAATGGTGTCCTGCTGAACAGCTAAGTCACTGCGGGCAGGCTGGCTCTCGCCCATGAATTTGGTGACCAGAGCTGTCCACAATGGCTCAGTGCTCACCTGATGCCCTGGACCACCATGACCCCGTGGTCTCCTGCCATCCTGCCCAACCTCACCTCATCCCTCGCCTTGCCCGGACCACTGCGAGCACTCGGGCATGGCTCCGCGAGCTGAAGACGGTGTCGTTTTCAGAGATTTGGCCTTAACCTGGAGTTTCCATGTTTTTGTGGGTTTAAGTCAAACCTTAATACTATTTCAGCGTAATGTTTTCGTGGTTTAATGTTCTTACAGTTTTGTACAGTGTTTCTTTTAAATTCTGTCACTGAAGTGTATGAGAGTTGACAAGTGTAAATATGTAGTTAGACAATTTCAAAAGTGTATTATTTACTGATCGACCATAATGGCTCCAAAGGAGCCATTATACTCAATCATATCATGTCACTCTGTGGCACTTATTATGATGGTAATATGGATATGCATATTATTTTTTTTTAAAGCATGAGAAGCATTATTGTGCATGTGTAAAAGCTGTTTTTAATTGTCAGTAATGCTCTGAGGTTTTTTTAATACCACGAATTTAAACCACCTATGGCTACCCACCTGCAAATCTTGGTAGCAAAAATCAATGTCTATAGGAGGATGGAAAAAAGGCATGCTTGATATTTACAGCAATGTGACTGTGCATCTCCTTAATATGGCTCTTATAGCTTTATTAGATCCGAGGGCAACCTAGAACCCTAACCTGAGAGCCTGGCAGGTAAAAGCTTTCCATTTTATCTCTGAAGCTTTCATCTGCTCCTGTAAGCTCTTTCCCTGACTTCCTAATTGTGTTTGCAACATTAGCAAATGGCTGGTCTGAAAATACCATGCAGTGCAAGTCATGTTAATTCAGTGATCTTTTTTTTTAAGGTGTCACAGAAGATGTCTTTTTGTAGCACTGGGGTAGAGAAAGAAGGAGAGAAGGCAGAATGAGAACATTGAACCATGTAAAATAAAAGAAAGAGACAAGCAGAGAGCTGGGAGTGCTAAATATGTTTCAGCCTTTTGGTAGAGCTGGTTTCAGTAGAGAAAAGGTAAGAGAGTATAAGCAGTAGCTTGCTTGCTAGAAAATGTCTTTCGTGGAGAAGATGGGAGGAGAGTGTGAGTTTTAATGACTAGAGTTGAGGAGCTAAGGTGCGAATCTGGCATGGGGTACGGCAAATCGATTGTGGAGCAATAATTAGAGAGAGGAGGAGGAATCAGAAGTGTTTCTTAACTTAGAAACAAGGATGTGACTGGCTGCTGGCTGTTGCTACTCAGAGGCAGGTAAAAAAGAAAGGAATCTGTTGGGCAAAGTCCTCACAGCAGAAGACAAAACCAAGGTGAAATCCAGTTTGTGGTTGTCAAAGAGAGATGTGGAAGAGGAAAACCCAATGTTGACAAAGAACTCTCCACCGTTGGGCAGGGCAGCGGTACATCTGCGGGAGCTGCAGGGCTGGTCCAGGGGCTGAGTCCTCCCTGTGTGTTCAGTGGGAAAGGTTCTCCCTGGCGTGGGGCTTGGAAAGGAGGAAGCAAGAAGGTCATCGCTGTTCGTGTTTTTATTTCGGTTGCAGAGAGTCAAAGCAGATGACTGCTTTGTTCTTTCTGTCTAGACTTAGGACTAGTTCTATTTGTTGCTCTGTTATCAGAGGAGTTATTTACCCTGCTCTGAATGAAATTGGGCTAATTACCGAATTACCATTTTTCTCCCTTACTCTAAAGAACCTTCAGTTGGAAATGCATTTTGCTTTAAATATGGAAGATTAACCATAAGATGCTAAAATGAGCCAATTTTGAGTAGTGCAGGAGTGGAAGGACACATAGATGTAATTTTGCAGATCTTGAACTGATAACAGTCAGATTTCCTTGCAGTGGTTCTTAAATGAATACAAGTAACAAGTTTGGGGTTTTTTAGCCAATTCTGTATTAATTCTAACTTGTCTCTCTTTCTGAAATTGTATTAAAACCATTTGTCCTCTTTTGAAATACTGAACAAGAAACATAAAAGCAAGTAAATACGCTCCTACTGTTTCTGTCCTTGACCTACATAAACAACTGTATATTCAGGCTCAGGATTGAGCCTTGTATTTGTGAAAAGGCTAAGGCAAGTTAATTTTAATTATTTCTTTTGAGATGCTTCCTATTTAGAAAAGTTACCTGTTGAACTCTCATCACACAAAATATGAAATATCGGTGGTATTTCTGCTGGGTTCATTAGTTTAATAGTCCAAATAAATTGTGTAACTGCTCATTTGTGTAAGAGGATGGGATTTATGAAGCTACAGTGCATTTGTACACACACACGCACTAGCACACAACACTTGTTGATGATTCAGAGAAGGAGTAGAGTAATTCAGCTCTTGGACTGCCTCACGTGTGATTGGCTTCCTTTCTGGGGGACTTATTTTAGGGAAAAATCAATGTCAACTGAAAAACATTCCATTCTGAAAAGACAAAAATTCCCCTACTTGTGAAAATGTGTCTTGGCAGCTGATTTAACTTATGATACAAGATTTAACACTTTTCACTAAACATGAATATTTACCATGGCAACAGCTACGTTACGGGCCACATGTTGGAGACTTGCACGTTTCTGCAGAAACTTGTAGCTCGCCACATTTAGCCGAGTCCTTGTTTCCACCGGCAGAAGGAGCCCACTCCTGCAGCTGTTTCGGGCACGGATCTCCCGGCGGGGTCAGTGGCATCCTGTGTGCCTCCAGCAAGGTACAGCTAATTGCTCCGTCAGGCATTTGTTGGTGAGCGGCACCACGGTGCCACGTATAGACAAAACACTTGACGACAGAATAACGCGATAAAAAGCACGTGTTCGCCTCCGATTTGTCTTTCCAGCGGCGGGGTGGGAAGAGCTTCCTAAAAGTCTCACTGCTCCAGACTCTTTTTCTCCCCTCTGCATCCCTCCTCGTCACCCCCCCAGACGCAGGCAGATCAAACCCATTTTGCCACGCGCAGTAATGGGTCTGCCGTATCCTCTGACCGGTCTGCCCTCTGCTGTGCCCCCCTGCTACTGTCTCAACTCCTTGTCACCTTTCATTTGCGGTGTAGTGGCTTTTCAGGCGACGTTAATTGAATCATGCTCATCAGGGACTTAATAAAAGCGTGATGGCCAGGACGGAGCCCTGGCAGATGGCAGCCCCGGTTGACAAGCAGGATGCGTGGCTGGGGCTGTGCCGGTGCACTGGAGGCGATGGGCTGGCTCTTCTGCAGGGGCAGAAAGTTCGAGGCTTTGGAGTTGTGAGAAGAGCAAGCCAACACAAGCAGAGTAAAAGATGGCTTCAGATGATTTAGCTTCCAGTTCAGTGTTTTTTTTTTCCTTGAAACAGAACTAGATAATCATTCAGTAAAACTGTAAATCCTAGCTATGAAGGACTAGGTGTGAAACAATAAGAGGATTTAACTTTATAGGTAATCACAAACATCTGCAGGTACCTTGAGTAGGAGCAGTTTTATTTAATTTTACAAGTTAGGAAGAATATAAATTCTCTTGCTCTAGGACAAAGGTAGCAAAGGGTTGGGCAGAAAGCCCTTTACCCAGAGGTGAAAACCCTCACTTGAAATGTTTCTTGTACCTTTCTCTGAAGTATCTGGTCTTGGCCATCGTTAAGGAAAAGGCCTTGGTCTGGAGGGGCTCAGACCTTTCCTCTGCTGGGCACTAATAGGACCTTTGCCCTTTTCATTTTCATTTAAAATACCCCAACTTAAATGAAACCAGCTACGCAAAGCCGAAGCTAAGCATGCAACCAGGAGCGTAGCCTGTGCCAGGCAGAGTCCTGGTGCAGTGCTGGTTGGGCTGGGGATACTCGTCCCCCTCTGCCAGCGCTGGGCTGTGGTGGCACGGTGCCGGGTGTCCTCTGCCTGGCCGGTGTTGCTGGTACAGTGGTCCCTCCGCGCAGCTGCTGCTCGCGGCTGTAAGGCTGGTTTAAATCTTGGCCCTTACTTGGTGTGAATTTGCCAAGCTGCGCTGATCCAGAACTTAAATAATTTGCTTCTCTTTTTAGCCTTGTGTCTTTTAAAGGTGTTATATTTGTTTCCATTTTGCGTTAAATTAAGATTAAATGGTTCTGCTTTGTAGATTTAATAGTGTACAAATATATCTATTTTTAAATCGTTTTAGCCGATGTATATGTGACTAAGAAAAAAGCAACAGAGTGGGGGCCTCCGATTTTTGTTTTACGTGAATCAAATACCCTATTGGGATTTCAATTATAAGTGAATGTTACACTTGTTTGTTACTAAGGTGACTACAGTGTCAAGGTTATGTGGATGTTGTAGTATTATAAATGCAAAGATAATGCAAAAAAGAAAAATAGTTGTGTTGGCTAAAATCATCCTATTCCTATAGCATAAAGTTGCACACTGTCCTACATTTCAATTCTCGTTCTATTAAATTACCTGTTTAATAATTTGAATCCAGTGTTATTTTTATATTATATTGCAAATGTGTGACTGTGAGGTTATTTTTAAGATATATTTATTAAGGGAATGAATACAATAAGACAAGTCATTGCAGCCCACATACAGTTCCTTGACTTCTCATTTTATGATGTTTCAATTGCATATGATTACCGAATGTAAGTTTCAACTTTTATGGGGGTTCATTAGAGATGCAGCTGTGTAGAGAGAAATTCAATAGAATTTGATATTTTTTTTTTAAGCTCTAAAAGTGTAGTGAGATGGAGCAACTTGATGGAGCATAATTTCAAGCTTCCTACTTTGAGCTTGGATGCACAGTTGTGGGGTCTTCAAGGGCTTAGCTGGGCTGCAGTGGAAATTCGCTGATGAGGGGGAGAGGAAGGGTACTGACATGAGGTCTGTGTGTTCAGGAGACCGGAGCATCTCAAATCAAAGGCATTTGCCTTTTTTTCTGGGTAGGACACAGAGAAGAGGTGGTGTCCTCGGTCAGGGTCAGGACTAGAATGAAATGCTTTTTGCTCCTGTGTGAATCAACGTTCTGGTGGAGAAATACGGTTTCAGTGAATCTGTGGTGTTCTCTTCTAATAGAGAATCTAAGTAAAGTGAACTCCCCAAAAGCCAATATTGAAAGCAATCTTAGTGAGCAAGTGCTGAGAAAACACATTTTGGGGCACATTTAAAGGAGTAGATGTAGTAAATGAGTAAATCTACCCTGCGGTTAAATGCTGCAGTGCTTTGTGTGAATACTAAACAGCAGCATGTCCCATCAAGTATAGTTTAGTTGCATAATTTATTAGCATAATCTGTTTGGTTTTAATGTATAGGAATGTAAACAACTATAACCAAATGATCATATCTTTTAGTAGGAGGAACCCCATATTCAAAACTAATTGTGACATTAGCTGTTTGGAGAAAAATTGTTTCACGACATAGACTATTTCTTTCCAAACATCATCTTCTCATAAGGTTGCAAACCAAAATCCAAAGCCAAGATGTCCTTCTCCAGGCATAAGAAGGGGAAACATTTTTGTCCTCAAATTTTACTCAGTGATTCTCAGCCTTTGATGGGCTGGTGCTTTGCTCTGCAGTCCTTTATGCTATCCCAACTGGCTCAGTCCAGGGCAAGCATCTCACCTCCATTTCTGTTGCAGGAGTCTCTCCAATAGCTCCAGCAGCATGTGGATATCATCTCAGCATCATCTTTTTCACTTTGTTTTCCTTCCTTGTGGGAAGGGGGAAGATTGAATGGTAACTCCTGGGGTGTGAACTTGCCAGGATGAAACCCACTGAATGAGAACGGAAGCAGAAGAAGTGGGTGGGGGAGAGTATATTTCTGCTTTTGGTTTTAATTGGCAGCTTTTTGTTTGGGTTGAGATCTTTGAACCCTTGGGCAAATGGCTCTGCAAATGCAGGTGTGTGGAGCCCTCCTAGGAGATGGCTTTGCCTGTGTGGTGGCTGCGGTGGTGCGGGGCTCCTTCGCCCACCCCGCTCGCTGCCACCGGTGTCGGACGAGACATTTGGCGTGTGCATGGGAGGAAGGATCGCATGTGAGCTGAATGCAAGACTTTAAAAATCTCTCGTGATTAAAGCTACTGCTGTGCCTGGTGTCCTTGCTTACTTCAAGTATTTACTGCTGATGGCTTCTCTGAGTCGGGACAAGGCTTGTGGGGTGGAAAAGCTGGATTTACCTTGCCTCAGACTGAACTGCCAGCTTATTGGGAGTTGGGTCCTCGCCCGTGGGAAGTGGAGAGGAGGGAAGGGCGGTGGCACTGCATCCGAGTGGAGCGCGGCTGGGTTGGTTTCATTCTGCCCTTAGAACATCATCCCCAGAAAAATGGTATTCCTGGGCTGTACCACCTCCCACAACAAGGAAGAAGAGATGAAAAGCAATGAAGCACACAATTACATAATGAAAAACAATAAAATGCATCTTCCAATATGTACTACTAGTGACCATATGACTTTATTATAAAAACTAAATGTGATTACATTTCCAGGTATTGTGCTGTGTGATAAACTCTGGGAAAAAGTGAAGAACAACTTAGAAGGAGAAGACTTCTTGTTTAATATAAACCTCAGACTTTGAAGTGACACATAGCAGGGAATAAATGTCCATCATCTATCAAATGAGGTTTGAATGGTTTAGGTCACACTAGACAAACACTTCTCACCCTAAACCCTTCTTTTCATCTTCATTCATCAACAACACCTTAAGCTTGTGCCCCTCTTTTTCTTTTCCACTCTCTCAAAAAATAATAATCTACTTGATGCCTACAAATCACTTCTGGCTGGCATTTGTTAGGCGAGTTATGAGCTATGGCTGCTGCTTCTCCCATTGGTACTGCCTCCTGTGCAGGGAGAGAAGGGGGTTGGAAGTTTGTGAAGAGGCTGAGGAGGGAGAAGTGCCACAGAAATAGTGGCTGTAGACCTGGGAGGTGGTGAGCAGAAAGGTGAGAGAGGTAAGAGGAAGATATAACTGGCAACGAGGATTCCTGTATGGCAGATCCCTTTCTTGAACTGTGCTGTGCAGTTTGTGTAGTTTGTGACTCGTTTCTCGCAGTGGTTTGTTGCTTGCGGGGTGTAGGGTTGTGCGAGGCAGTGCACCCCAAACCCGGCAGAAGAGAATGAACACATCCTCTGAGAGTGTTGTGGCTGTATGTGTAAATCCCAACAGCCAGGTTTAGAGCTTTAAAACAGAAAGGCCAAACCTCCATGGCCAGGCTGGAGAGGTTTTTTTCTCTTCTGCAGATCCTTCAAGGTGATTGAGGCTGCTGTGGTGGGTGCTCAGACCCAGAAGCTCATCTTTAATTTGGTTTCTTAGTCTGCAGGCTAACCTACATCATCGTGCCTTGTAATTTCTTCCTGCGCCTCCTCTGAGGTCCTCGGCTGTGCCATGCATGAGCCGTTCAATCCCCATTTCCTGGTAGGAAACTACCCCTCTTACACTAATCCTTGTCCAATAACTCCTAATTTTTATTCTTATCCTTTTCCAATTTATGGGACTCCTCTCGGATTAACTTCCCTATGGTACAGTTTTTCCCCTTGCATTGCTTGCTTGTTGATTCCTTGCCGGTTCTCCTTTTTTCTTTCAAAGACACTTTTCTGGCTCCATCCCCAACTGCCTGGAAGTGATTTGTTCAGCAGCACAGTCCCCTGGTTTTCAAAGGCCACAGACTATCTTCCCCCATTTTCTGCCTTCCTTCCTTCTTTCTGTCATTCTGGGAGACAGTCTGACAGACATGGCTTGTTTGAAACTACCAATTAATGTTAATTTGTGTGACTGCAATGGGCATGGGTAGCAGCAAAGATCTGTTTGAAGGTAGAATTTTGTGTGAGTGGAAATTTCTGTAGATCTGGCAAAGAGAACTTGTTGGGAGGGCACAGACAGGCTAGGGGAGAGAAGTCATCATTTTAATTGCAATATAAAAATTCATTTTTCCCCACCTCCATTGTAAACATTGCTTCGTCTTGTTCTAATGTGGGGTTTGTAGGATGCCGGCATCCATGGCGATGTGGTCCAGCATTGGGGAGTGCAGGGGGTCTGTCACCCACCCAGCCCGTCGCTGGCATTTTGGAGTCGCTGTCCCATGCTCAGTACCCCCTCGAGGTATTTTCAAGGGAGCTTTGGCTATAATTACCCTTTGAAATTTGGCACAGTGATGTAAAATCGTGAGGGTACGGTTGGCGGTGGGGTGGGGTCTCCGCACCTTGCTGTGCAGTGGGGAGATCCGGCTGGGCAGGAGGGGGCTGGCAAACCTGCAGCCTCATTAACGGGGGAAGGAGGATTCACCCGTTTGTGGGAACTGGTCACACATCATGGAGTATCACGAGGTAAGCCAATTTCCTACCCCAATACCTCCCTCTTTTCCACTTCTCTCCTTCACAGTTTGAAAACCATAAATCACTTATTTGAAATGTATTTAAGGAGAAGAATATTTTCCCCTGCATTCCCACTTAATGCTTTGTAGCGAGTACAGTTGGGATCATTCATGTGCTAAAGCAAGAGAAATATTCGTCTTTGATACTGTGTCTTCATTTTAGGCAGTTTCCTCTTTTACTCAGTTCTTAGATGATAATTCTGAGTCCTTAGATGCTGCTCATTCTGCCACAAAAAGAAAATGCAAACCAGGATATTTTAATATTATTAATAATGAATGTTTACATAATTAGCTCAATTACTTTGTTCACTTTGACATTTTGTCATTGTGGACCTGTCTTCCTCTCTCTTTTAAAGTATGTTAGTAGTGATGGGAAGCGCAGGGGTGGTGCTGCGATCCTGGTCGTGCCAAGCATTTCCCTGTAAGGATGAGGGCTTCTCCCCACCTTGCAGCACCTGCCGCCTTGGGCAGACTTACCAACGTGTGTCCTTGCCCTGTAGTCTTAGGGACGCTTTTTTGAACCTCAGTAAAGTACAAGTCTTCAAGAACTTTTACCCTAGAAATACATATTTTACATGTAAAATGAAGAACATGCTTTTTCCATGTGGCCCTTAAGGTCTGTATGAGATTGGGTCATTCAGTGGTCTAGAAATTTTCCTTTGTGAATCAACACTATGTCGTAAGGGCGAGTTATTCATCCAACCTGTAATTGCTGTTGTCTGACGTAGTTATTTTACAGATTTTGGATGTATGTAGTTAGGAAAAATGCTGTTTTGCAAAGATATTTTTGGGCTAAAAAAGAAAAAGAGAGTGTGGAGGTTCTGGTGGTATTAGAAGAAAACTAGGAGGGTTTTGTTGGTGGTGGTTTCTCTCAAAAGAAGAAGCAAGGATAACTGTGTTAAACAGCAGGGTGCCACTGAGTGATGGAGAAGCTGAAGGAATGGCTTGTTTTCCTGTTATGTCACTGCTTTGGCTTTCTCATTCTTGTTCCTGTGTTTCTTCAGAAGAGCCCTGCAGCCTGCAGATAACAGAAATTAAATTAGTATTGATATAACATTAGACACTCCTATTAATATTGACAGTCTGTCGATACTGTTGTGCTACTTTTGTAATACGGGATGTTAACGGATAATACTTTAAATAAAAACGCACTAATCTTATAATCACTGAACATGTAGTGGGGTCTCGACTCGGCTCACTCCTCCTCCGAGCTCCCCCATCCTCGTGTGTCAGCCGTGCCTGCCTGCCTGCAGCTCCCCTTGAAGCCTGCAAGGGTTAGGCACGTCGCTCCCTCCGGGCTCGAGCCTGCGGACGGGGAGGTGCAGTGGGACAGAGATGATGGCTGTAAGTGGCAAGGCAGGAGGAGTGATGGGAATCTCCCCGTGGCTGGGGTGGTGGTGGGGCCGATCCGGTGCACCGAGCTCTGGGACGCCCTTTGGGGCTGGGGGTGGGCACAGACCTGGCTGCGGGGTTGATCCCAAAACGATGGCGTTTTAGCCCCGTGGTTGCTCGTGGTGTTTGATGGGGTGCTGCTCGCCCTCGTTGCGCGTGTCCGCAAAGTTTGGCGCAGGAAGAGGCGCAAGGGTGACTTCGAGTTCTGGCGCGAGGCAGCGAGCCACCAAATCCCTGTTGGACCGTGCTGGCTGAGCGTGCACAGGGCGAGAACACGCGAGGTCAGAGTGGTGCCCTTAATCTGGGGCGCTCGTCTTGATACTTAGCATGTGTTAGCAGCTCCACATTTCTTAAGAACTTTTTTTCCTTTTAATTCTATCATGAAAATCACCATGTTCATCAGAGCTAAAGTTATTTGTTAAATGGTGTAAAAAATATGCATTAAACAATAATGATGACTTTGGTAAACACAGATGTCTTTGTATTATGCAGTGGGTTTTGTACGCGAATTTGTACATGTCTGTGAAACAGAATTTGCCATCTACCTTGAAAAATGGGAAACACAATACATGTTAATTGCTTCTCCCTTAGCCCACCGCTCCACCTGCTGTGCTGCTGCAATCTGTTGATGTAGTGCTGAAATCGGCAGTGCACAAGGACGGGCTCGGCAGCGAGCAGGTTGGCACTTGCAGATGTGTGCCCGTTGTAGGAGGTAGCAGGCAACAGTCTTAACTTCTGCCTCTTTGTTTTCTCACTAGGAGGATATTTTTAAAAGGGGGAGGGAAAAACCTTTATCTTGCTGAAAACCATCTAGCGATGATCAGTTATTCACCGCATTATTAATGCTTATTTGGATGTTGCTTGGACTGCTGGATTAAACAGCTTTCCTGTTATGTATTGAATAAAATGAAATACATGTCACAACAGCAGTGCTATGATGCTGACAACCGTCCTTGGCTGTGCATCTCATTAGAAAGATATACATTTTTCTTTGTTGTGTATCTGTGAATGACAGAAGTTGACAAACATCTTTTAAGAAGTTGCTGTTGGGAGAAAGTTGCATTTATGGTACAGAAACCAAGAAGAAACTGCTTGTTACGAAGGTAAATAATTATTTCCCACACTTGCGTTTTATAAATTGCCTGCCATAGTAATTACTTTTTAGTTTATTACTGCATGTATGTTGAAGGAGGTCCTCCTCTGGGTCACTTACTCTTAGAAAGAAATCCTGGAGGGTTCAAAGTTCAATTTGTATTGAAACTTGCACTTAAAACAGGATTAAAATCCTTGTACTTCACAGTTTTGAAGACTGAATTTTACCACATTAACTCCCAGGGGACAGTTGAATTTTTCTGTAATCATTTTGGGGGGGTAAAGTGTTACTACCTGTGACACAGGAAAGATACTCGGGAGAAATACCAGGTAGGGGCTTGGCTTGCTGTCAGCTGAACAGCGATGCTGTACTTTAAAACACCCATTTTCCAGATGCACGATATGTTGCATAATTTATATCTGCCTGCATTTCTGCAGGTTGCTGGTATTAGCCCAATTTAGTGCTTGCCTGACTTCAGAGCAGGAGTGATGACTCTGCTTGTGGTAACGGTGTGTGTGTGCTTAAGGGTCTTTGGACCATTACTGGGAGAACTGAGGAGCAATAAGAAGTTGGGATGATTTTTTTAAAAGAATACTTCCAAAGTTAAGAATGAAGGTGTTCACCGTCCCGGCTAAAATGGCTTCTGCCTATTCATAATGAATCAGAAAAGATGACATTGCATATTCAGCTACATTTGCATGACTCCCCGGATTTCACAGGTGTTGTATGGGTGCCAAGTCAGTGCCGTGTTGACCCACAGAAACTTGAGAACACAGTTGAGAAACCAGTGGGAAGAGGCAAGTGTGGACTTGCGGGAGGGAGAAGAGGAGGGGAGGAAGCAGGCTGGAATCCCCTTTTCCCACCATCCCTCTGCCTCCAGCATGTGATGGAGCGGTGGTTGCACAGCCCTCTCCTGAAACCGTCTGTACCTGGTGCAATGAAACTTTGCTGTTGCTGGGGTCTCTCGGTGATGCATGAGTTTGTTTTTTTTTTTCTTCTCCGTTTTTTCATCTAGACCCATTCACCTTTCAGCATCCTGAAACAGAGAACACAATCTCTGCAAGAAATCATCATTTGGGGAAAAGTCTGTATTCAAGGAGTTCTCAGTTTACTCTCACCCTTGTGTCTGAAATTGTTTTACTTCTGTTACAAGTAACACCTAAAATTGTCACTTAACCTTGCAGGCACTTTGTTAAGTCCTTATTTTTGATTGCAGCAGCTGGGGTGGAGTTTCCTTTGGGAATTCAAGGAGTAGGAAGTGTTGTTTGTAGTTTTTTGTTGGGTTTTTTGCTGACTGGTGCTAATGTGTAGGTGGGGATGTGCTGCTGTTTTTGTAATACTTTTATTGTTTATGGAATTGTTAGTTAATTGATGGTAACAATGCCTGGAGCCTGGGAGAGGTATTCTTTTATGTTTGCTCAGATCAGAACAAGTAAATAATTTCATAACTTAAAAAGAGATTCAAGATTATTCTCCTTAGTTTATTTACCTTGCAGGTTTGCATCTAATATTTCCATACCTTGTTATCAAGTTTCCCCAAATTAATTAGTGTTACTTCTAACAAAGCAACAGATGAGAAGAATGATTAAATTTTTTTAGGATTAGTAGGATGTAGCTGGAGCCCCCCCAGACAGAGCCGGGAGCTCAGGAGCAGGTGCTGCACCTGAACTTGCTCCCACCTGGTTGGTATGGATGTGGTGAGGTCTCAAGTTGAGTGTGTCCCTTTTTCACTTGCAATAACTTTCATGTGAAATCTAGAAGGCAGTAGGGTATCTGCTGGATGAAAATGTATCTTTGAACTCCTGTTAATTGCTTCATGGTTTACTCAGACTAAAACCTACTTGGTAACTTTGTCTTCCACATTTATCCAATGAAATAAAATTCAAACCAGCCCACAAACTACAGAATGTTTTTTATTTATATGCGGTGTAGTTCCATCTGGTCCACGTTAAAGACCCCAAAAATATATGTGATTAGCTTTATAGTTCACTGCTAAAGGTAGCAAAGCTGGCTTTTAACATTTTTCAAATTTTCAGCTAGCATCTCAAAACATTTGCTGGCATTTCCTGACTATGATTACCAACCAAAGATTTTCCTGGTTGTCTTTTCACTTTTTAAAGTGTGTTGCATAGTTTTCCTGCTTAAAATATCACTGAAGCCTCTGCTATTCCCTTTATAACTCTTATGCAAACTATCCATCTCTGTCAAGACTGGTCAGTCTCAAATCCCAAAGCTCAGTGTTAGGAAACGTCAGATAACATATACTATTAAAGTGGTAAAATTTATGGCTATTGCCAACACTGAGCTCATGCTCAATAAAATGAAATGCCATGCATTAGAAGTAATACGAAAGGTGAGCTGTGCTGCTTCACAACAATTAAGGAGAGAGTTTAATGTATTTGCCAAAAGCCAGCCCAGAAATGCCTGCCGAGTGCACGAGGAAGATGTCGTCAACTCACCCCAGTTTAAATTTCAGGCGTTTGCTAATCAAAGTCCCGTATTCCCTCTAAATGAGTGGTTGAGACCTTGGAGAGGAGAAAAAAAAAGCCTTTTTCTAAGACAGGTTGTCTCCTTTTACAGCTCTTCTGCAACAAATGCATGTTTGTATCTGGAGGTATTCTGCACTGGAAAACAACCCGGTGCTCCCAGGAGGTTTTGGTGCAGCGTCAGCACCACCACAACCCCCCAAAAAGGTCAAGAGCCCCAAATTCGTGCACTTGCAGGGGTTTTCTGCCTGTGCCATATTTACTTTTGGAATATTTGGAGCTGAAGTGGAGAACTGCTGCCGATTTGGCTGCAGCTTGTCCCAAACGGCACTGTGTCACAAGGCTCTGTGGCTGCCCATTTCTGAAACACAATTTTAATAACAAATTTAACAGCTGCAAGTTTTTCTTCTGATGCTTAGTTCTCCTGCGCCCTCTCGTTCAGCAAACCCATTCTGTCAGCTAGCACTAAAGGCCCGGAAATCCGCCCTGTTTTCTGCAAGATATTACCTTAATCTTCTACCTGTTTGCTGCACCTTAATGCTGCTGATGGAGAGAAAGCGTAAACACATAAAATTCACTCTCCATCCCCTCGCATTAGCAGAAAATGCTCCCAGCATCTACCACACAGCATCCAGCTTGTGTAACAGCCTGGGAGAGTATTTTCCGTGTGCAGTTATCCCTGTGCGTAGTAGTAATTTGGGGAATTTTTCCTAAAAGTGCAGTATTTAGACCTCGAGGAGGCTGCCTCTTAACCTCAAGTATGTCCAGCAGTGCGTAGCAAGACGTGCCAAGGATTTTCAGGAGTTGAGCTGAAGGTGTTGTTTGAAGTTAACCATATTTTATTTTCTCAAACCCTTTCTTGGGACTTAATTTATATGGCACTGTGATGGGCACATATAAACATTGTGATCAGGTTACAGTATGAGTGAAATAGGTAGACTCATTTTCTTTTTCTTCTCTCACAATAAAAATGTAAGAAATTTAGTTGCTTACCCCATAAAATGCACATTTCTGTTACAGATTAGTCTTATTTTAATGAGGCCGTTACTTATACAGTAGTACATTAGCAAAGTGTCCTTTGATTTTTATGTAGCAAATGTTTATGACCGATTCAGAGAGGCCTGACCGTTATTCCCCCCAATTCTTACGTTGGGGTATTTGGGTCAAAAAGCTGTCACTACGAGACTGGGACATTTCTGGGTTACACACAGGTGCCAATAATTTGGGGAGCGGGCGCATGCTGGGCCGTCCGGGGACCCCGATAGCTGTGTCTGAGCCGCTCCACAGCAGCGAGGTGGGGGCTGTCCCCGTGCCACTGGTGCAGGGGCCGAATCCTGCACAGAGCCAGGGTGTAAAGAGGTTTATAAGTTGCTGGCACGCTTTTATTGCACCTTCTCTGGAGGAAAGCGGGCGGCAGCGGTGAAGGGAAGCAGAAAGCCCGGCAGCGGGATGAAGACATCCTCTGTCCATCTCTGCCTGTGAAGCTGAACTGAAGCCTTCCTGCACTGCTTAAAATTGTAATTTTGGATAAAAGGCTGTGTAATAACTTGAGAAATGTGTGAGAAGATCTTGTGTTAATACTGTATAAACCTTCTTTAACTTCAGGAAGCTTAAAATCAAATTTGGCAGAGCTTACAAGGGCAGTGAATGTGGAGCCACTTGACTCCGGTAACCAAGAGAATCAGCTGACAAACCTGCAGTATTTTGATTTTTTTTTTGCAACGCTATCTGAATTCATGAAAGTATTTACTTCCTTGTGAACATGTGTAAAAATATATATTTGACTTTGCCTATATGTTAAAAATTTCAATCTCATGTTCTGTGCAAAGATTTTTCTCCTTTCTTTGGGGAAACCGAATGAGGAGAGTATTACAGTGCAATTTAGGTTCTCTGGGTTTCAGGTTTTTAAAAAAAAAAGGTAATAAGGTAGGTTAATTGTGGAACTAGGAGGCTCCACTGACTCATCTTCTGAATAAAGAAATTCAGCTGTGTTGTGACCTCAAGAAAGTGAATTTTTAGAGCAGTTGAAGTTAGAAATCTGGGATAAATTCGGATATTTGAAAGTCATGGTAACAACCATTTGTAAGAGTGTATCATGCTCTATAGTAAGATTGCATAAGGGCACAGGATGAAGCATCTCATTTTTTAATTTTTTTTCCCCTTTTGGCATTCTGTTTGTGACAATTACATGACTCTATTAACTGTGCGTGGAAGAAAGCAGTGTTATGAAATGAGGAGAGATTTCCTTCATCTGTTACTCTGTAGGTAATTTTTGTGCTTTTTCCAGTATTTAAGTACCTCTTAACTGCTTGCTGTCCATCTGTATACCATTCATAGTACTGTAAACTAGTATATGTAGCATGACCTTGTAACTTGCTTTGTTTGTGCATCTGCCAGTACAATATGTTGTCTTTCCTTAAAATGCAAATATGCTCCACGCAGTACAGAGCTCCTTAGTCAATAAATAAATGGAGGTAAAAAACTGTACCTAATACCCATTTAATTTAAATTCATTTTATAAACATAAAGACGCCTTTTAAGAGAAGCTTTAATTCAGACTAGCACCTTGATTTGTGGTTGCCATGGAGAATCAAATCTGTCATTTGACAAGAAAAGTCACCCATTTATGACAGCACTTTATCTTGTCTCTCCAGGGGAAGAAAATGTCAAAAGTGAGAGCAGAAAAAAATAAAGCCTTGAAACACCAGAATTTCTTGATTTCATTTTTATTATTCAGCTATCATATCCTTTCTGATAATAGCAAGTTGGTGAAAATAAATAATGTTCCTACAGTAAAATCAAATATTTCCTATTGGAATGGACAGGGCTCTTTGTGATTGTCAGTGCTGTGAAGTCTGGCAAGAAATAGTGTTATTAGATAAACCCACAGTGCCCAAATCCCATTTTCTTTTCATTACAGTGTCAAAATAATTATACCTGTGTAATTTGGGTAAGAAATTGTAGAATAAGTAAAATGGTCCTTTGGAAGAGATTGCTTTAAGCTTGTGTTCATTATAGGGTGGGGTTTTTACATGCCGAAGAAAAAAAAAGATAAAAAAAATTTGTATAATTTCATTTGAATAAAAATGTCTGGTTGCTCTTTCATGTTCTTTAGAACCAGAGGAGATGGCAAGTGCAGTGTTCTGTTGGGGTTTTTACATCCATACATCTTTTGTAAAAAGAGTTACAAGAGGCAGGAGTTACAACACTTTTTGATTCTCAGGTAAAAATCTCTGAAGAGTTTCAAAGACATTAGATAAAATTGATTATTAACTGAAATTTTTTTTTAAGTGTTTTTTATTTTGTAGGATTAAGAAATGGTAAGAATCGGGTGTTTTCAGGAATATAATTAGCTATTGCAAGTGTTTACGCGTGTACATTTAATCCATATAGACACTAAGTTGCCCCCAGGGGAGAAACACTTAACTGTAGCATTGCATTACTTTTTACATAAATCTAAAAAAATGCCGTTGAAATAACGAGACTAAAATAATCCACTCTGCGCCTCTTTCTTGAGACGGCGTTTGTGCCTTTCACAGTATTGCGGGGTTTGATGTGGTTCAGGAGTAATCTTGTATCAATGAGATAGCATTATAATAGAAAGTCCTTTAGTGGTTTAGTGTAAATATTGGGCTGGTAGGGGAGCTGCTTGCTGGAGCGGTTGTGCTTGCAAGAGATTACAAAAAGGGAGAGAAAAGAAAGGGTCGGAGGCTCTTTTTTTTTTCTTAAAATTGGCTGGCGGTGCCGGATCCATAGCCAAAGCTAGTTGGGATCTGCTGTGAGAAAACAGGCAGCACAATAGTTCCCTATTCCTGCCTTCATGCGGAGTCTGAAGCCAAATCCTGCTCTCAAATACTTATGTGTAACTCTGCTTGCCTTCACCAGGCACTTACCATGCCTGTCCAGTGGAAGTAAGTGATGTGTTGTATCCTGGGGTTCTTTAAAAATTTGTGTTGTTGCAAATGTCACCTTAGCGGGGAAATAGTTGCAATTTGGATTTTTTTTTTTAATTTATTTTATTTTTTAACACGTATTAACATCATGTCATAGGATGTGTGTTATCATGGGCTACCAGAATGTGATAACTTAGGGGTGTTTTGTGAGACGATCTGGAATAAAAGAGGGTGATGTAAAGATGCTCTCTGGGATTATGGAAGCTTAAAGATATTAAAGGGTTTGATTTCCATAATGTCTGCCTCTCCTTTTGCCCAACTGTTGATATAATCTGCTTTAAAATCGATTTGCTGTCATCATGTAATCAAAGCCTTAATTGCATCATCATTGACTTCAGCATTTTTTTGCTGATAGTTTTGTGTGACTGATGGTCAAAATGTTGTGAAAAAAGAAACGAATGTTTGAAATAATTTCGCTGCCTGTGCTGTCTCTTGCATATGGACAATTTTCACAAGTACCTAAGTAATCCAGGAGTCCCTGAATTTTAGTGAGATGTGGAAATGTTTTCTTCTGTTCACAACCTTGAGGCTCGATACCACAAACTGTTTAACGTGCTGAAGTCAAGGCCGTTCAAAGGAGTAATAACAGATTGATATTTAGCACGGTCTTATCAAAACTATCTTGTAAAGTATTTGGTCCACTTCAAATTGTAACTTTCTACAAGTCGTTCTTAAAAAAATAATAAAGAAAAGGGATGGTGGGGGTAAAGCTGCTTGTTTGCTGCAAGGTTGTTCCTGAAGCACTGAATTATCTCCCATAAGCTCTGTCCGAGGGAAGACTGAATAGAGTTTAAATATTTTATAAAACAAAAAACTGTGAGTAACCTGTCTCTCTGGTTTCCGACGGATGCCGCCTGAAATGGCTGATACCCTGTCCTGAAAATCACAGATGGAAACTTCATCTCAGCACAGGGCTACGGCAATAATGAAATGAAAGTAGCAGAGTCTCATTTACATTTCAGAAATAGTTCTCTGTAGTTTCCTGTTCAATCTACAAGATTTTCTTGTGTACCTGATGTTGGTTGTTACCCACATTTAAAGGGCAGCACTTTAGGTTTGACCCTTGGAGAATTGTGAGTATGTAGGTGATGCTCTTCTGTTAGCGAGGGATGCTGTTTGCAGCAAGTCCTGGTACAGCAATAACTGAAGAAGCAGCGACTGTTTGATGCTGTTTTGACAAAGGTTAACTCCTTCCTTTTGGCTTTCGCAGTTCTCTTTAGTCAGAGCAACTGCAGCGCAAGCTTTTCTCAATTGATTTTTTGCTGATTTATTTAAATTGCATTTTAGTTTTAATAACCTGTTTCAGAATCGTACGGGACTCTGAAAGTCCGTGATATAAAATGGCAACGCTCGTGTGTTTGTTCTGTAAGGGGGAAGTCAAAGTAAATGCGTACTTTGTAAAAGTGAATCACATGCTTTGTAAAAGAGAATATATACCGGCTGCTAATAAGACGGTGTATTGACTGTAAATGCCTTTTATGGGAGACTTTGAAAGAGAAGCAAGTGCAAGTTACTGGGGAGGATGGGGAACGCCGTAGATCAGGGTAAAAATGTGATACATGGTAGTTTCTGTGTATTAGTGCAGCCCCTTCCCCAGCACAATAAATGCCGTTTAAGTATTTAGCAAAACTGAGATACGCCACTTCTTTTGAACGACATCTGTGACCTTCTCTGAAATTTAGAGGGCCAGAAATTAAGCTGCTGGGCGTGTGGTAGGTCTTCTGAGCACACCCATTGATCTCACCAAGTCTCTGAGGCTGCCCGAGCAAACCTAAACAGGCACATAATGGACAGGAACGACAGCACAGCTCGTCGCCGTATAAAGAATTCTTCTTTTTGAACGTATGGATGCATATGTATGCGTGTATGTATTTTTAACAGAGCTGCAGTGTCGCCGTGCGGGCGGTGTGCAGGAGTTGTCACTAGCGAGGGGAAGCCAGGGCAGGCGTATGGCACTCTGCCGAGTGCGGAGGGTCCTGCCGAGGTGCGGTGGGGGAGGACGAGTCCCGCAGTCCCTCAGCATCCCCCTCACGCCGTGCTACGTAGGGCGCTGGGGACCTCGGTGGCACCCCGTATGAACCCCCGCGGCGTAAAGCGGAGGGCCTTGTTGGCAGAAAGATTTCCGGCAGACGTTGAGATTTTTTGCAACGGTGATGCCACTGGTTGGCCACCTTAGCAGCCGGTACCTCAAGGTACCTTCTACCAGGTACCAGGTGGCAGCGGGCACCCCGAGGAGCAGTGGGAGCTCTTGATTTCTCACGGAGCCACACATCGCTTTGGAGTCACTGGAGTCGTCAAGGCACCTTGAGTTGTTTGAGGATACTAGAGCGCTCCTTGTGGTCCCGCCACGGGGGAACCTCAGACTTACAGCTGTTGGAGTGATCTTCTCTTCAGAGTTTGGGGTTGATGCCTCCTCTACCCTGCCCTGCTCCCAGTACCACCCAGCAGCGTGCTGCAGCAACTGGTTATGCTGTTAGCTCTGGTGGTGGTGACCTGTGGTGTGCGTCTCTTGTTGGCCAAAGCTGCGTCACGTTGTCTCCTTACTGCACTCTCTGGTTATAGCTGTTTCTTGCTGCTGTTTCGATTCTCACTTCTTAAAGGTAGAGTAAAAAATTCTCAAGAAATGAGATACATTAAAACCAGGTGTATGTGAAAACAACCTTCAAGATGGTATAGTCTGGCACGTGCGATTTGGGAAACAATAGAGTTAAGGTGGCATAGGGCACCTTAACCCAGCCTCTTGGCTGTTATACATTGTGAAATCTTGACATAATCATGTAGTTTTGTTTTTTTTGTTTGTTTTATTTTTTCTTCCCAAAGAGCCTTGTTTAGGCTTTGGTGCGTCATCCAAACCCAAGTGCTCCAAGCTTGCCACGTGGTTCCCTGTTCCTCATTTCTGCGTGCCCACCAAGAGACACCTGGGGCCAGTTTTGCAGAAGTGATCTGTGGTTTGCAACCACAGCTGAGGCCAGTTGGGGCTGTCCGTGGCACATGGTGGTTGTTAGTATCCATAAAGGCTGTGAGTCATGATGGGTTCAGATTGGTGTTACTGGGTAACTCAAACCAGCAGCTGTGAATAGCCTCCCTTTTGCTTTGTCTCGGTTTCCCACCAGCGAGATGGTTGTGATGCCATCAAACGTCTCTGCAAGCGGAGGTGAGGAGGCTTCCATTAATGTCACAAACCCTGACACTGTAATGAGGGAACTGGAGGCATGGTCAAGAGGAGCTTGGTAATTCTGTATTCAGCTTCAGGTTTGGATAGCATGTGCTAAATAAGTAGTGCGTGCTACTGGGAGTACGGATTTTATACGGGTAAAAAGAAATGCTTAATAACTGCACGTTAGATGGGAGTCCCACAGAAAAAATATGATTGTGTAAGCGAAGACTTGATCGTAATACTCATTCCAAAGGTGTAAACCAAGATTGCATGTTGATGTTGCCAACTTTGTTGCCTAGTTTTTGCAACCTTAACGTTATTTTAATATAGCTTTGGATGCAGTTCTATAAAGGATGTACAGCAATATGTTAACATGCTGTGCCATCCTACATTTAGGGCTTGTAATAAATCTTTTTTTTTTCTTTTGTATTGTCTTTGCCAAAAAAAATAGTGACTTTTGAGCACTGAAGTATGTGTTCATATTGCTGCATTTTTATTTGATTCTGGGTCCTGTATGCCCTGTCTTAACACAAGATCTCAGGGCTGTTACTCTGTTCCCTTTGTATCTGGGAGAAGTACTCCGGGTAGTCCATGCGCTTCACCGAGAGCCCTGCTCAGGGCAGGGTATGTGGTGGTGGTGGGAAGGGCTGAAGGCAGAAGAGCAAGCACTCAAGAGGTTATAACCACTGAAGTCAGGTTCTTGCAGCTAAAATAGCTAAAATATAAATATTTGCTGGGGGTGGGGGAAGACATACCAGGATTAGATATTTTTGCCTAGATGTTATAGGTCTGGTTTTTTGAGGGGGAGCCTTGTGAAGCTTTATTTTTTATTGTTTAAGGGAAACAGCAATGCTCGTGTTATGTGAAAAGTTTCTGATGATGGGGATTTTTCAGTAATTAGGAAGGTTACATGCATGTAATAGACTTTTGTTTCTTTGTTTGTTTTCTGTTGTCCTTTCTCCCATTGATGGGCACGGCTACACCAGTCTCATCCATACTGAAATGAAGGTGGAAAGAAGTGTAGAATTCATGCATTTCGATGTACAAATATACTGGTTCAAGTGGGTCCACAGATGACAAAATTGAGCATATTAGCAGTTTGTGTGCCTGGCTTTCAGGATGATGAGAGATTGGTATTCTTATTACCGACATTCTCTCTGGCGCTCTGCACATCTTGGGACAGCGTGTTTCCATTCTCTCTGCCTAAATTTCACCATATATAAAACTGGATAACCTTACTGACTTTACAGGTTTTGCAGCTATTAAGTATGCGTTCGGTGTTCCTGGAGTACCAGCCCATGGCCCCGCCTCTCTCCTTCCCCCTTTTCCAGTCCTGCCAGCTGGATGTGAGCCGCTCCTGAGGATTGGGCAATCCTGATCTTAGTTTTCTTAATTAATTGATTAGTGGTCCTGATCGAACAAGTAGGAGCCCTGGCTGTCAGTGTTTGGGGAGGTGTTTTTAAGGGTGGTTCAGGGGGATGTTTGCTTCTGCAGAAGCTCACCGACCCCCTTGGATGGGGCAGCGTTTCCCAAGGCGATAGCTGGCGTTTCCCTCGCGCCCTGGGACGTGCCCGTTCGGGGCTGCCCACGCTTCTGCTCTGGCAGCCCCTGGGCCTCAGGGCCTCCTCTGGGTTTCTTGTGCTCCTCTCCATGTGAGGCTGAATTTAATTATCGGGGATAAGGTCCTCCAGAGCAGACCTTTAAAAGTCCTATATAAAGATGCTGCTCTTAAGTAATTCAATATTTCAACTGCTCTGTGCTGGATTGATTGATTGATTAATGGAGGAGTTCATTTAATTAATCTAAGGCTTCACTAAGTCACATGTGTTACAGTAAATACAGCGATGGTGGTGATAAAGGGGGTGGTTGGGAGCCACGGTTCCTCGCTTGCCTCTCTCATCCCTTTGGCTTTACAGCGAAGCTGCAGGTACAAAGTCACCATGAATGACTGGGTGCGTGCGCTGGGGCTCGCGCTAGATGAATCTCGTTGGTTTGCTATCTATAGGCTGCTAAATATATTTCGGATGGCAGGCAGACGTGATACTTTGTCACTTCCTACAAGTGTGCATGTGGAGCGAGACGGTTTTTTCCCCCCCTAGCCCCAGCACACGCCTGGGTGGTTTGCCTCAAATTTTGGATTCTGTAATGTTGATATGTCATTGCATATTGACAGGGACAATATCCGCTGTTCGGGAGCAGGGTCCCTCTGCCGAGTGCTTGCTTATGTTTCGTTTGCACTTTTGCTGGCCAAGTTTGGTCCCTGGGGGGGGCCCAGGGACCTCCCTGTCCTGGGAGCTGGTGGCGGTGTGTATCCATGTGCTGTCGTGGTGCATGTGCAGCACCCTGGGGAGCTGTGATACTGGCTACAGAATACCCCAAAACGGCAGGTTTCAGCCCAAAGCCTTGTGTCTTGGCCACGAGAGAGCTGCGCGTGGAGCTGCGAAGCCTGGTCTGCAGGCTGATGGAGGTTTTATGGCTCCTTCCCTCACCCTCATCGCTCTTGGTAGCCTTAACAGGGGGAAGTTGTATTTTTTCTCTGAGGGTTTTGCGTGTTGGCTCCGAGTATGCGAGGCGTTTGGGGACAGGGCTGTCACAGGGAGCTATGTGGGAACTCCTCTGGGGCTTTCATGCTCCCATAACGCAGTCCGCCTCTCGTGGAGAAGTGTTAGTCTCGTGCAGAAGATGTCTTCGGTGGATTCAGGTGGGAAGGGGGTGACTGAAATGGCTGTGATCCTAACACCCTAAGATTTGGCACAAACATTCCTAAATCTGTCGTTGTGCAATAAATAGACACAAAGGAGACACGACTGGCGTGCCACAAACCCTTGGCAGGGACGGGAACTCGAAGCTGCATCTCGTGGGCTGTATCCCAGTGCCTGAGCTGGAGGCTGTGCCTCTGTGCTGGAGGAGTGACAGTTGGTGACTCCAGGATCGGCCACCGCTGTCACGTTTCCAGATTTCACCATCCAGGCTTTGTACAAGTAGATGTAGAAATAGATGAATAGACACGTGTATGATGCACACGCAATAATCCACACTACTTTTGAATGGAGGCTATTAAAAGCCCAAATGCTGGACAGCCTCATGACTGGATTTGCTTCGACATAACCAACACATGGGCAGTTGCACAGCAGCTGAGTGCGCTTTTTTTTTTTCTCCTCTCTATTCTTTTTGAAAAAGAAATGAAGCCTTGATTCGTGGACAAGCAGTTTAGTGCTGCTGTCATAGGTCGGCGGTTTGTTGTGTGGTTAGCTTGGTTCTCAGACCTGTGTGTTGAAAGGTAATGGGGTTCATCTCGAAGAGAGCTTTTTCTCGGCAGGATGTCTAACTGTGTGTTGCCTCTGTTTTCTCACTTGCTAGTCTTACAGAATTTAGTCACGGTAGAAGATTTGATGAATAGCCTTTGGTAAAAGGCTTTTTTTTCTTCTTTTGATTTTTGGTTACTGTTGTAATACTGTGAAATGCTGATGGAAAGCCAAGTGAAAACGATGGCTAAACGCTAATGCAATGGGCGATACATTAACCTGTAGGAGCGTCACGTCGCTCGTGCCGCCGGCGGAATTTTGTACGTGCTGAGGATGCTGCCGCTGGCCGTGGGGGGCTTGAGTGAATTTGCCGGTACCTGTCTGGGCAGCGTGCGTGCGGACGGACCCCTTCCCGTCGGTTCATGGCTATTGCTGCTTCCCAGCCCTGGTCGTAGCACGGGAGGGAGCCTTTTGACACTGTCTTTACCTCCAGCCCCCAGCGAGTGTGGGATGGAAATCCTGCCCGGGTTTGATGCTCTCTCTCCCTCCAGCCAGGCTGTACAGGAGCTAGTGCTAGCAGGAGTTTTTAAGCTATTGGATTTGGAGTCGCTGCGTTGTTCATCTGATTAAATTGTATTTAATTAGCTTTGTGTTTCGTCCTTTTGTTTTGGTGCAAAGATTTGGGGGTGGGGGGGGAGATAAAAGTTGTCTAAATGAAGCTTCATCATTTAAAACACATATAAAAAACTCTGTGAGATGCGTTTTATTCCCCCATCCTTTATCTTCCCTCACAAGCTTTCCGAGAATGAGTAGTGCCTGTTGAGGTTTATCTTTGCTTTTATGTGCAGTAGCCACATGCTTAACATCGAGCACGTTTGAGTTGCATTTCATAGGGCTTTCGCAATCCCTTTATAAAGGGACTGATCTGCTAACATCACCCTCTTTAGATCTAGCAGGCAGGATGTTCCTCCATACAATGAAGTGCTCACAGTCTCTCTTGCCAGACCAGTAAGTGAATGATTTCAAGCCTGGTGGGCAATACTTGTGTCCATGCGTAACACAGACAGACCACAGTAGTAGGCAGCTGCATGTAATTTTGAACTCTACTCATTGAACTGTAATAAAACAATATAAGCACTGCTTGGGGGAAAGATTGGATGCAGTTATCCTTACACAGGGCTCGGGCATATGAAAGCAGTGCTGGCTGACAAGAGGATTTTGAGATTTGATTTTGATTGAATTGCAGAATTGAACAGGCCAGGAATGTCAGTGGAAGGCTAAATGCCTGTAGTGCCATAAAGTTTTATTCATGTGAGGCTTTCCAATATAAAGTAGATGGATTATTGGAGAAGGTGTCAAGGGACATGAAATAGAAGTGCCCAAAACATAAAATGTGGGTATAAGTATAAAATTACTTCTTGCTTAGTACATAATTAGCTCACAAAAATGTTTTGGGTAGTTGTTTGTTTATTGTTCAACCTTTTTAAAGCCAATTCATTACACAATATAAAAATAATAGTCTTCGGTTTTTACTTCAGATCTCTCTGACTGGAATTCATCTTGCTTTCAAGAACAGGTTTAAATTTCTTTTTTTTTTTTTTTTTTTTTAATTAGAAAAGAAGGGGTCCCATTTAAAAAAAGGGGGGAGGTAAAGTCCACAGGACAGAAGGGAAAAGGAAAAAAAAAAAAAAAGGAAAAGTCCACAGGATATGAACACTCAGCAGACACTGAAAACTATTATGCTCAAAGACAAGAGCGGGATGTGTATTCACATACCGCAACACACTGACTTATTTCATAGCTCAGTAATGCATACGTAATTAGAGTCAAATTTGCATAGGACAGCTGATATCCAAATTTGTATGGCATTAGAGACAGCTTCGCTCGTTTGCAGTGAACTATGAACAGTAAATAAAGTTGCACAGAAGACTGGATGTGGGTTAGCAGGAGTGTGCTGCATTTTTGTGCCCAAATTCTTTATCCGTTTACAGACCCCTGTCTCGGTTAACATTTTCCCTAAACATACTCTAGATCACATATATTATGACTGCAGGAAAATAATCATAGCTTTATGCTACATCCATTCACTTAGAATTATAAAATAAACAGTTAAATGCCCTTCTTATTACAAGCCCTTTTTTCTGTTTTAAATTGTGTTTTTTGGAAGAGGGCTTGTTCTGTTAATCTTGCTTTAACCAAGAACACGAATACCTTTCTATATGTGTATTTTATAGGGAGGTAGTGTGTGGTGCACACAAGACTGTCAAATTGGGATCTCAAATTACCATAAAATATAAACGTATGAAATTGTATCTAAAGGTGTATTTAAAGAACAGCATATTTTTATATTCTCTGAACTAGTTGCCTGTGAGCTGTACGTTCTTCCTTTTCAGTCCTTCCTGATTGAGCTCCATTGTATGTTTAGGTAGTATTTATACGTAATTGTTGTCTTTTTTTTTTAATTCCAAAGGAAACAGACAAGTGGTTGTTACTGTGCAGATTTTAATTATTGTTTCTGAAATCTTCTACTCAGAGTCTGGATTTGTAAACTCTTCAGGAAAGAAATGCCATGTTCAGTGTTGGTGGTAACTCTTCAGGGATTTGTTAAACTTGTATTTACCACATGTTCTACGTATCATTCCTTCATGAATTTTGGGTTATTTTTGTTATTATTTAGGTTTGCTGAAAGTAAATGTGCTGAGGATTTGCCTAATTGAATAGCAGTTTATTTCTGATGAGTTTCTTCGAAGGAAAGAAGCTCTCCTCCCCCCGTCCACCCGCCCCAATTCATACCGGCTATAGTCCTTGAATTATGTGTGGTAGAGATGCTGTAGTCAATAGAGCGACTTTTCTTTTCTTCCTCCCCCTCCCTTCCCCCCCCTTTCCTCCTTTTTTTTTTTTTTTTTTTTTTTTAATAGGATTTCACAGCAGACTGTAATGCAAGGAGTTGCTTTCGGGGCGGGCTGTGTGTGGGTATCACAGCACCCCAGCTGTGAGGATGGGGTGAGGATGAGGATGCTGGGGCCTTTGCGGAGCTGACGCAGAAGTTGGGAAAGCACTGCCGGTTCCCCATCCCTGTCCCCCCCCGAGATAACAACCTTATCCAGCTCTCAGTCCTTAGTTAAAAGTAACTCTGAGCAAACTCCGGTGTTTCTTCAGAAGGAGCAATGAGTTGTGTGGCCCTGTGAGTTTGGGTTTTTTACTTGTGGGCTTTCTGGTTGATTTTACCTAAATGGCAGCTCCTTTGCTGGCAGGCGCAGGCTGTGGATGGGGCTGCCGGCGCTCGCATCACCCTGTGCAGGAAAGCCAAAATATTGACAGGGTCACCCGGCAGCAGAGAATCAAGAACTTTGAGCCCAAGATACTAAACCAGCTTTTCTGAATTTTTTTTGAGTTATCTCCTGAGTTTTAGTAACTTCTTAAAGTTTAAGTAGTGGGGTTTCTTTCTCTTCTGTTCACTTTCTTTCATTTTATTGACTGTACTAATTACTTCCTGCTTAATATTTAACAGTTTTAAGTTATTTAGAACTGCATGTTAAATAGGCAGGACAAAATGGGTGAGTTTTAGACTGTTATTTAAATATTACTTTTATTTAAATTCTGTAATGTTTAATTTAAAAATCTTTAAACCCCACAATTTTAAAATGGTAATACTGAAACCTGTGACAAATGCATTATGTTTTCAATGATCAAATACGAAATAATAATAAGCTACATTTTTCTGTTGACACATTAAAGAAAATTAGCCCGAAGGCCTAACTGAAGTTAGCTCTTTCAGTTATGTTAGAGTATGTGAAAACTGATAAGCTTTAGCTACTAATGACCTCTTCTCTAGATGAAGAGTTTGGTTTCAGTTGCTGAACAGTTAGTTTCAGTAATTCTTTCGGTAATTCAATAAAAACTGAGAAACTAGTATGGAGCTGAAAAGAGGAAACCTTGTTCTCCTTTTCCAATCTAGGAATAAAATAAAGGTGCAAGAGGATGAGATCTAGTACTGCGGAGATCCTAATGTGTTCAGTTTTCTTACAACAGATCATGTTTGGTAAATGTTTTACGTGCATAAATGCATAAACTTATTATGTATCCAGGATATTTAAGTAACTTTCATTTAATAAATAAATTTTTTTCCCCATTTTGTTGCAGTTCCACTTTTCAACCTAATGAAGATTGATACGAATAACAAAATTACCAACTAATAAAAACAGTCTTCGTTTCTAGCATAGTCATAACCTAAAACTTAGGGGTACAAAGGAATGTGAAAATAACCTATTCTCTTGTTTAGCAGGGAGTGAAGTTAAGCTTAATGAAAAGGTCATATTTTATTAAGTTGCTAACCAGTTAGAATCCATCTTTCTTTAAGAAAATAAATACAAATGAAAAACAAGATTAAAATCAATGATTTAAATCATGTTTCCTGCTTTC
Organism: Haliaeetus leucocephalus; assembly: GCF_000737465.1. Taxonomy (NCBI): domain Eukaryota; kingdom Metazoa; phylum Chordata; class Aves; order Accipitriformes; family Accipitridae; genus Haliaeetus; species Haliaeetus leucocephalus. The sequence goes on from NW_010972438.1 coordinate 5,333,234, forward strand.
TGATATAAACCATGATTAAAATCAGTGATTCAAATCACTTTGATTTAAATCAAGCTCATGCTTAGGGTGGATTAGCTTGTGGTCACCAGTGTCATCCCTCTGAAGATAAAGGGAGCGAGTCCAAAGTACCTCCTCGGTCACTTGTCCTCAGCCGTGTACAAGAGAGATCCAGGCTAAATTAAATGGGTAGGATTCCCGTTATCGCCCCCCGCAGCCCTCGGCTCCTTTCTGAGAGGATCCATCCGAGCTTGAGGGCTTGTGGCAGGTAAGGTGGAGCTGAGTTCCCTTCTGGGGTGGCTTTAGCTCATCAGTTACGGAAACCGATGAGCTAAAGGAGTAAAGGAGCTCAGACCCCTTCCCCCTGTGCATCATGTACTCTTCCCGTGCAGGCAGCATCCCTGCAGCAATCTGGCCCCTCTGCTTGCTCCTGGAGGGATTTACTTGCTGTTCCCAGTTCTGCCTGGCTTTCCCCAGCTGCTCAGCTCTCCCTGGGTCCCTCAAGCCCGTTTGAGGACCTGGCACAGGCACCGATCTGCATTAGCTCCCAGAAGGTATTTGTGGCAAATGAGTTCTCCCAGGTAAAGAGCAAGTATTAAGGCTTCTTTTATCCCTTCCTCAAAAGCCCCTGTTCCCTTCCAGGAGGAGCAAGGCTGTGTCCCTTGCAATGAGCTCTCTTTCTTGCACAGCAGCCATCGTCATGCTCTTGTTCAGACCGCTGTGAAGCCCTACCCTTCCCACCAGCTTTATCACCAGCTCTTTCTGGTTCCCTTTTGGGCATCCTGCAGCAGAGGTAGGAACAGTGTGTGGCTAGACAAAACCCTCAGGAAGAGTAAAATAGGCGTTTTTTGGCACAGGGGCAGCGGTGGGGGTCGGTAGAGCCCTGCATCAGTGGCTGGTGGAGAGGAGCTCATCACTTAACAGCGTAGATCACATCTTCCCTTGACAGGGTCTGAATGTTAAAGAAACCCAACATAAACCTCGATACGCTTTGGGTCAGAGATGTCAAGTAGAGCAGATTGCATTAAAGTTGGACATAAATTATTTAAAATGCCCATAAAGATGGGTCAACGGTCCTTGCATCGATAGAAGTCAGTTTAAGCTTGTATGCTCTAATTGTTTCCATATGATGGCCTTTTTGAACACACAGAGTGGAAATCCTTTGCAACATGTAGAAGTTGAGAGAAACACGTGGAATTTATTGTAATGATGTTTGTAGTTGGAAGTTCTCAGAATAATTAGCTTGACTTAGCTCTCTCATTTCTGCCTGTATTCCAGGCTATGTCCAAGCCTTTTATGGAGCGTAAATAGTTCCTTCGTGTACCGTTGGTAGCCAAATACTCATGCTGTAAGAATAAGGCAGACACCTTCCACCAGCGCTGGATGAAGTCAGCTCTCCTGAAGGAGGCAGATGTTTTGGCAGAAGAATGTGCCATGTGTTTCTTGAGTCAACCGTCATAAATTTGCAAGCAGTTGGTTCTTAAACAGAAAGGTGATTTTTTTTTTTTTCCTCTTATATTTAGGGATAACTAGTAGTGGACTGATCCTATTAGTTAATGCCATTTAGACCATATGACTTACTAAGCTGTACAATTACGAGTGAATGAAGTTAACATCAGTATGTGTATTTTAACACAGTCAGGTTTCCTCAGCAGGTTTTCCCAGGCTTAATCCATGCTAATTTATTCTTCTTACATTCTGACTGTAGTGACTATCTTGAGACAAATCAGATGAACGGGGTCAGATTTTTAGCTGGTATAAACTGACACAGTTCCTTAATTCTCCTGCAGTTGGTGGAGCTGTGCTGATTTATGCCAGCCAGGAGTTGAGGCTGGGGTGTCTGCCTAGATGTCTGCCACTTAGCTTAACCTGGTACTATCTGGTAACTAAGTTTGAAAAAACCAAACACGTTCCTACTTGTAATAGGCTGCAACAGGAAAGCATCCAGGGAAATGGACAAAAACGGGATAAGAGGGCCAGGCGTGCGTGGGACAGAAGTTGTATGGACTATAGGTTGCAGAGATTTAGGACTGAGTCCCAGGGAAATGTAATTTATAGAGCTATGATTTGTAACTGGAAATCATGTGCTGCTGGAAACATTGGTGCATCCATTAAGGTATCCACAGCTGATATTTCAGGTTTGCTTTGAGCAGTTTTGTATTTCTTCACATTAAGAGTGAATGCTGCTTGGGGTTTTCTTGTATGTATGAATACACATGTGAAACAAATACGTACACCGAACACAAAATACAGATGTATGGAGCAGGCCATAGGAGATGGCATGAGAGAGCAATCGTGCCTCATCAGGGTGTGAACCTGTAAATCTGTGTTTTGAGGTGTGTCCCCTCAGGCAAGAAGATGCCCTGTTGCGTTGTGATGTGCTGTGGGGTTCCCATTCTTCAAGCAGGCGGTGATTTGTGCTTGGCTGTGTCTGAGAACCACCCTCCAGCAGTGCCTGGTTGGGCTCTTGGAGCCCGGAGACTCTTTGGACTTTCTGGCTTGACTGATACCTGTTGATTCATTCTTGTACATGTGTAGTTTGGTCTTAGCAAGGCGTTACTGCTAACTGTTGGGATGTTCTTACTGTGACATCTGTAATCTCCTGATTTTTTTTTTTTTTTTTTTTTTTTTGTTGGTTGGTATAAAGTTTGAAATAAAGTTGGGCAGTGTCGTGGAGACTGTTCTGAGTTTTCAGCTCCGCTGAGATGTGAAATACATCAGCCTCATCAGAGCAATAACTTTATTGTGGTTGCTTTGGGAGGCAGGCCACTAGCTAATTCATGTGCACTGTGAAGGATGGGGTGGGTACGTGTGGGTAGTAAGTGATTTTGGCATTCACTTTTTGCTTTTGAAGTGCACGGAGCCCACTTCAGTTCCAAGTTCAGAAATAATACGCCTAAGAATAAATAACCACACTAAAACCAGAGATCATTTGAAGAAAACTAAGGTGGCAAACCACACCAGGTAAACTTTGCAAAAGGCAATGCAGAAGTTTTAGTGCTGCTCTTTAATATTCAAGATTGTATCTTGAAGAGTTATCTTTAGAAAAATAAATGTTCTCTTGGAATCAGTGTTACAAAACCCGTGGTACTGGCTGCAGAGTGCTTATTTCTCTGGAGAGGCTGTAGAGCAGAGGGTGATGAGCAGCTTGAGACCCCCACAGCGTACGTAAGTCTGATGTCGGTTCATTTGGTGAAACAAGCTGAAAACTCCGAAGCAGAGGAAAGCCCTGTCTGGAATAAGATTTCTTTTTTTTTTTAAAATAAGAATTAAAAAAAAAAAATCAAACTTCCCCTTTGTGATTTATGATCCCTCTAACAATGCCACTTTCTCAAAGCCATGCATCATACACAAACAATGGGCCACATAGAAAAGCGTGCTCCCCGGAGTATTACCAAGCATGTAATTTTGTCTTTAAATTCTTTGGAGTGAATTGTAAGAACATGACTTCATAGGAACCTTTGAGACATTACGGCTTTTAATAATGCTTTGCTGCTACATGTAATACTTCATTTTTACTTTTATTAATTAAATTGCTCCTTGCGTGCGTGTGCAGCGGGGAGGGGATCCCGTGCATCCCGGCACACCCAGGCGGGCTGCGGCTGCCAAGGTCTTTTCTCCCCTCCTGAAGGCGAGGGGGCTGCACTTTGCTTTGCTCTGATGGAGGTTCAAGAGGGTTTCCCCCCCAGTTTTTGTCTCCTGGACAAGCACACCCCTGCAGACTACCCTGTCCCTCCAGCCGTGGTGCTGGTTGGCGTGCCCACGAGGGGGTGCGCATGAGAGGCAGCTCCTCTTCCTCTTCTTCTTCTTCTCCATCGTCAGCTTGTTTGAAATATCGTGGGGTGCACAACGTTCCCACCCCTCGCAGGGCTCACGTGCGTGAACAGAGTTAGCTCCCGCTTGCGCTCACCTGCCTGGGATTGCTATCCTCCCGCATCTTTGATCCTTCCAAATTTATATATATGTTCTCCTAAGTTTACAAGAAAATTGAGGTCAAACTTATTTCATCCTGTAATCCCTTTACCGCTCCCCCCCCCCCCCCCCCGCCCCGTATGCTTTATTTTTTTTAGCAGACACATCTTGCATTATGTAAAACATGGGTGAAGAAACATCTTTAGTAAATCTGAGTTGCCTTTCTGTCAGCAGCAGCAGGGTTTGGATCTGGCTGCTTATCTAATAAAGGGTGGAAGCTGCACTTTTTACAGCTTTTTGTAGCACAGTTTGTGGGCTTGCCCATAATAATACAATTATGAAGGTTAACAGGAAAAAACTGGGTCCAGGAGTGATTCCAGGCAGCTGGCAATGCCGACGAATTGGAAGCGCACCACCAATGAAAACTGCAGTGAAAAGCAAATTAAACCTCATATCTGCCATCTCACTCGCTTTTCTCTGCTTTCCTGTTTGGACTTGAAAGGTGATTGGAGCCAAGGCAGTGACAGTTGACGGAAGTGCTGCAAGGAGAGAGTATTTATTTACAGTGAATCGTGGTGATGCTTGTTCAGGATGCGGTTTCACGCAGGATGTTCTGTCCCCACCCCCGGTTTGATCATTTCTCCAAAAAAAAAAAAAAAAAAAAGGGGGCAAAAAGAAAAAAAAAGCTCCTTGATTGTTTGAGGCCACAGCTAATGCTTGGAGAAACATTGTGCAGCATGCCTGTACTTGGAGTGTGCAGTAATGTGCCATCGGAGGAAGTTCCTGTATTGGGCACAGAGGCAGCTCGGGACTAACTCCTGGCCAGATGTGTTCAAACCCAGTGTCGGCTTTACGCGTTTAAAGAGGGAAGTGGGCTGGCTTCAGTCCCTGCGCTGCAAGCAATGGCTAACACAGGCCACCCGCTTCGTTGCCAGCAGTAGTGCTGGCTGATGCTGCTGTAAACTTATTTTTTTTGGGGGAGGGAGGAGAGAGCAGAAGTTTTAATACAGCAAATAAGTTTTAATACAGCAAATAAATGCTAATGTAGAATTCAGTTTGCAGAAGGTTACTGGGGTTTGGGATATGTTTAGCATTTGGATGTGGGGTTTCCCCCTGCTCTTTTTCTGCCGTAATCAAGACTTTAACCCCGCAGCAGGTGAAATAACACTTTCAGAAGATCCTCGTCTTGGGTGGGTGAATTCCTCATCGGTAAAAAACAAACACCGTGGTGGTCCAAGGACGCAAAGGGCAGGGTTTATCTGAAGTCCCCTCACTATCCCAGCACGGGAGAAGAGGCACACGGTGCCCAGCCCCGTGATGCCCAGCTCACCAGGAGCAGGCGGCTCCCCGGGGATGTCGGTTTGGGTTGGGCGCGTACCGCGGCTCAGCCCAGGCTGTGCAGAACTGGCTAACGAAGCCACCGGCCAGCTTTACAGCCCTCGTACCTCTTGCTCCCGTATCAGCCCCAGCCACCGATTGGTTTCATACAGCTCCTGACGGACAGGCAGAGATAGTAACTTCTGTTACTACCAGATGGGGCCGATGATTAGATAGGGAGAGTTTCTCTATCTCGTTTTTTTCCAGATAGAGTATAGGGCTTAGGGACGTGCTCTAGCGTATACATTTTCCTTCACGGGCACTGAGCGGGGAAGCTATTGGAAACTTGAGGGATTGGGGGGAGGAGTGAATATGGGGTTTTTTATTTATTTACTTTGACATTTTCTTTTAAACTATTTTTAAGAAGTACATTTTTACCAGTTTTTCTGTCTGGAAGAGGGAATCTAATGGGGTTTTTTTCCACTCACAGCTTTTAATTACATCATTGCCATCATCGGGCCCTTTCTACAACTCCCACATTGTTCAGCAGACACAGTGAGATGTTTTTAGGAACCTATAAAAGCCAGTAATTTGCATCCAGAGGCCATGGTTGTAGTCGGCATTCAGGCAAGCGAAGCAACTGCCTGGATAACTTTATGGCCAGTACATGTGCTGCATTGTGTAGTGCGCTGCTGTGCTGCAGCCGGAGAGGAGCGAGAGCATGGCTGCTGCGTGCCTGTGCCTCCCGCACAGATTGCATTGCGTGTACCGTTTAATTAAGTAATGAAGTTGTTAGGGCTCGTAGTTGGGAATCGAGCTCCCCAAAGATCCATTGTGCCAGGGAGCTGAGCCGGAGCCAGCCGCCCGCTGCGTGCCACCAAGCCTGCCTCCTTCCCTGGCTCTGCGCTGGCTTTTCTCAGCCCTCTCTGCAGCTTTTGCACCCTGGAGGCACAATTTGTGCCTCCTTTTGGCTTTGGCCTCCCCTTAGTTATCGTGTGACGTTTGGAGTTGAGCCTCAAGATAAGTCACAGCGTTCTTGGTGCGGGATGCAGCCTTGCGGAGTCGTGTGAAACAGGTGACGACTGATTCGGCGTGGGGCATCAAGGGCTCCCGCACGTCCACAGCTTTTGAAAACCATCGGGTTTTGAGGCTAACGAGGGCCTTGTGTTGTAGAAATATGTTAAGGTTTAAGAGGAGATTTGCAAAATTGCCAAAGGGTTTTTTTCATATCTGTTTAAATTCGGGCAGTCAAAACATCTTAAGGAGCTCTGAAAATGTCACTGTGGAAGATCCTGCTTATGGCTGGTCTAGTTGAATAGAAAAGGCGAAGATGCTCCAGAAAGGAGAAAACATTCTCTCTTAAAAAAGTGATAGGATGGCTGTGGTTTGGTATTTGTTGTGTAAAAATTGTAAGTAATTTCTTAGAAGAAAGAAAGAGCTGTCTGTTGCCAGTGGGCTGTGAAGCCATGAGATACAGGACCTCAGAGCATTCAGAGGCCAGGGGAGAGTTCTTTAAAAAGTAGCGAAAAAGTCAGAAATATTCACCTCAAAAAAAAAAAAAAAGGCAAAAAGATATTTTAATTGAATTGGGCCTGATTTTGGGGGAGCGGGGAAGGCTACTAGTTCTCACTAGGCTGAATTAAACTTGGGATTTCCTATCCATACAGGATTTGCATGCATTTTTATTTTAATGTCACATGTGTGTATCTTTCAGACTGCCAGTTTTTTCAGTCAGGAGCACAACATTGTTTTTTCGTTATTGCTTTCTACAGTTGTGCTTCCCGACTACCATATATTCTGCCCATTTGAAAGCATAAAGCGCCGCTCCGCTCCTTGAGTGGGAAATAACAGTAAGGATGGCGCGGGGCGTGCGGGATGCCTCTGCCCCCCGCGTGCGTCTTCTATTCCCAAGATTTCCTAGATTCAACTATTTCTGCTCCTTAAGTTATATCAACATCAACAAAGAAATAAAGCCAGGTCCTTACTTTTAGTACAGACACCATGAACAGGCTATTCAGAGTGTGCTTGGCTCCCAGCAGGCACGTTTCTGCCAGACAGAGGACTTTTTGATTCCCCGTTTTCTTCCTCCATCTGAATAGGCTTTGGCTGGGGGTGAGATGTCTGTTTTTGGACGAGGGGGACCGAGTTCGCGGTGGGCTTGGGCTCTTCAGTGCTTGCTGATACTCGCATGACCTGGGGAAGAGAAGATGGTTTGGTGAGGGTGGGGGGAAATGTTTGTCTCCAGCAGTTTTAACCCATCCCTCCAACGGGCACCCCGAATTTAGGGGGATGCCAGCTGTGGGCACGTCCGCCCCACAGGGCTGCTGGAGGAAGATGCTCCCTTGGGAGGAAGGGAGATGGGGGAGACAGTATTCCCTCTGGCCTCAGAAAGTTGTCTGGGAGTCAGAAATGTGCAGGGCTTGTACATAACCCAGCCATGTCATGCTGAAACACGCTCCTTGAAACGGGGCCGGGGTGAGCCGGCAGTGACTGACAGTGCCTTCTCCTGCCCAGAGCCTGAATCAAACTGCTTTTCATGGCCTCAAGTGTTTGCCGAAGTGGTTCCCAGCCAAGACAGGAAACTATTTGACTTAGGGTGCTAGAGAGCTCCTCTCATGGTATTTACAGATAAAAGGGGAGGAGTTGAAAACCTTAGTCCATATTCAGCCCAATCTGATAACCTCCAGGGATTTTATTAGTTCAAAGAAATTTTGGATAGCAAACTTGTGTGCTTAACTGGAGCTGAAGCCCTAACCCTTGGAGGCATCCAATCCTTAGTAAAACCTTAAAATAACAAATGCTGCTTGTAAGTCTTTTTTTTTCTTTTTTTTTTTAAAATGTTTTAAACCACTAGGCCAGTCTAAAAGTTAATGCTTAGGTAAGAATATGTCCCTGATCTTTAAAATTACGTGTCTCTCCTGAGCATTGATGGCACAGAAACCGATTTTGTTTAACAGACTTCAGTCTGTGAGGGGCTAAAAATAAGAAGGGTGAGTTATATTCAGTAACTAGATGGGCAGAATGTGCTTTATAGGAATAGATTAGGAAAGCAATAGTAAAATGACTGTTTCCTAAGATACTTTACTGGATAATTAGATAGCTTAATGCTGTGTCCTCTTGTTGGCTGGAGATCACCAAGACCTCTCTGCAAGCGATGGTTCTGTTGTAGATGGAAACGTCTAAAGCACGTGAGAAAAGGAGACCCTGGGCAGTTCTTCCACCCTGGGGTTAGGTACGCCCCGTCAGCCCTCCCGGCACCGGGTTGGAGCTGCTCCTTGGACAACTTGTGTCTGCTGAGCAGACCTATCTCCCATCCTTTCAAATCAGATGGAAACGTCTCCGTGCCCTGCTCCTTTCTGCTGTCTCCTAGCTCTAAACTTTCTCCTTTTCCCTTGATTTTTATTTCATCACCTCCACCAGCTGTTAGAGACCTTGGGCAAGGTGCGGGCTCTGTTGGAGGCAGTAAAGAGGGTCTGGTAGGACCATGAGTGCATTGCCAGGTTTCCAGCTTTTTTTTCCTGGAGACTCTGTTCCTTTCTTTGCAAGCCTAGAGCTACCTTCCGCTTCAAACAGGCAGATTCACTCACTGATTAAAAAGCATTGTTAATTTAGAAGGAAGGCCACATTCTTTCTCAACACCATCATTAATTAAAGACTAGGAAATTGCCAATTCACCCAACATTCACATCTTTACCAGCCTATGCTCACATAATTTATTGCCCAAATATCTTAATGCCCAAGTACATGCTGAGGCCCGTACACAAAACCTTAACTCCAATCTCATATATTTTTCCTATGCATAATTAAGATGATTGCCTCTTAAAACCTTGAGTATTTTTGGTAAAACACCTTTGTTTTTCTGAGGTTGGGTTTTTAGATTGTGCCCAAACATGGGCACTAACTGTGGCCGCAGCTTTATGAAACTATGTATAGTCCTGTGTGTATGGGTGTGAATCATAACCCCCAGATGAAAATAGCTCTTTCAGAGCCCTGTGTCTGGGAGGAGAAAAAAAAAACCCATGATACCCAACAGTCCTTTAAGTCTCACAATTATAAACTGTTGCAGGTTGAACATAATAAGAAAACAGAGTTTTATGTCGGTAAGGGTAATGTAACTATGCAAAAACCCACTTACAGCTTTAGACGCATCATTCATGAGTTACACCATGGCTCCTAACTCATGGCAACGACGAGTGTCTGGCAATCCCCACCATCTGGTGAACTCTGATGTGTATTTGAACAGCACAGTGTGTTAGTGTGCCTATATACAAGACATATTCGCACACAACATATAGTGGCAGGGGAAAGAGAGAGAAATTATGTTTCAGCTGTGAATGATTTCTATTTACTCAAGCAGCAAAGAAATAGCTGATAGCTCACGAGTGATCAAAGCTCGTGGTGAGTTATAGCGGTCTTTCCTCACCAGTGAGGAAGATATAGCACGTTTCAACCTGCTGTATATCCTTTTAGTCCAACACACACATTTTCATGCTTATTTTTATTTTGGTTTAGAGGCCTTTCTACTTTGCCCAGCAAGTGATTTTTTTTTTTATTTTATTATTATTTTTTTTGCGATCTCTTCTGCCTCTTCTCTGTCTGCTGCTGATGCCAGAGACAGAGCAGATTGGGAAGCCTTTGAACACATTACTGGTTGAACTCGAATGAGATTTTTGTATTGCTTGGTTGCAAGCTCCTGTGATGAGCATAAGGAATTTAGTTTTGATTGACACGATGTACTCTTAAAGCAAAAGTGATCTATCAGCATTCAGGCACCCACAACTTGTTTTTTTCTTTCATGACAGAGAATAGTTATGTTGCAGTTGTGCTACAGCAATGAAGGTTGAATTGCAGTTTCCCTTTGAATCCTCTGATGGAGGAGATAGAGAAGAGTGAGTCAAAATGGGGCCATTTTAGGTCACTCCTAACAAGCCAGGCTTGAGGATCTTCTCAGTTTCTGTTGCTCTGACTGTTTTGTGTTCAGCCAGATCTTCCTCTGGTATACCAGCATTCTCATTCCAGTACAGAATATTTGTACAAATGACACAACCTTATTATCTTCAGCTTCGGTCGCTTTAAAATGAATTTTTACAGTTAACATACCCGTGATCTTATACCACAAAGAGAACTCGTTTGGAGAAAAGATATGATATATCCTGAGACGGAGTCTGAATGTGAGACATCCTCCCTCTCTCCTCCTTGTGCTCATCGCTAAATGTGAAACCTCTTCGAAATAAGTTGCTCTCCAAATGAGTTATTATTTGGCCTATGGTCGGTATAGAAGACACGTGAGCATCCTCTGGGAGGAAATATAATTTCGTAAATTAACCTTTGAACTTGGGAGAGTTGGACTGTGTTTTTTATTCAGCCGCTTTGTAGGGCACTGGGCAGGTTATTTGGTCCGCCTTTTCCAGGTCCGGGAAAGGCGTACAGTGCTCTTTACCCCCCCCACCGCCTTGTAAGCGTATTGTCTTCTGTCGGGGGGCCTGGGACATCAGTGTGTAAAGAGCCATCAGAATAAAACTATTTTATTACTATGTGTAAACATTTGAATCTGCACATAACCTTTGAAGGAGAGAGGAGAGATTCAAACAAGCATTAAAGCAGTTTAAAGAAACTTCACATAATGCTAGAGCTTTTTAAAGGGTCACACGTTGCTGAGGTGTGGTGCTGAGCATCCTTATAAGTCACCTGTGCCACTTTTTTCTGACTAGCAAAGCCTTCTGAATAGGTTATTACCGGCTAAATGCTGTTGTAGTTCCCATGTGAAGTTTGTACGGTTTGTAATGCCTGTTAAAGGGAGACTCGGGAATTAGCTGGTGAGAAATCGGAAAGGCTCCTTATCCCCAGGGTGGGCTTTCCTATCTGTGGTCCTCGTGGCAGGTCCGTTTGGGGGGAGCTTGTTGTCCCGCTTCCCGTGCCCTGCCTGCCGAGGAGGATGACCCAGGGAACAGCTGGCCTTGGTCACAAGTTTTGTAGCTTCTCAAGTACAGAAGTAGTACTTCGGATGAATTTTAGATTTTTTTTTTTTTTTCATGGCAATGCAGGTATGTGGGGTACTGGCTCTACATGCCAGGCTTTAAAGCTCAAAATGAATGATTAAATTATTTGTGATTAATGTAGTGAGTGCGAAAATAAATATGATGAAGATGGTAATTTTCAGGAAGTGCTTTTAAGACCTTCAGTTTTACATTTTCCATTTATCTGAGCAGATTTTGCCAGTTATAGGAGGAAAAAAAAGTTGCATTTTCTTGGGCAGCGAATGCCTCTCTGCTGGGCATGTCCTTGGTTATCCAAGTCTCCTTTGAATCGTTCTGAACATGTTAATTCAATATCCCCTTCTTTGTCGTCCTGCTCCTGCATTTTTTCTTCCTAGGTTCCACTCCTGGCACTTTTCAGCTTCCCATTTCTATTTCAGTGTTTCAGGCACTGCTCAGAAACAGATGGATGGCGAGATTTCAACCCCACCTCCCAACTTCCCCACAGTCCACATCTCGCACTGCATTCATGAGCACATACGAGCAACAGGGTGCTTGGTGTTTGCTTTTTAATAAGTTCATCCCCAAATCAGAGCTTCCCCATTTAGGTCAGGTGCTCTACCTGCAATTCCGCTCCCCCTCCGCACCCCCGGAAAAAAAACAACAACAAAACCCAAGCCAAAAAAGGGGCATTAATCTGTTTGAAGCAGCGGAGGGTGGGGCACGTGTGCTTTTCGGAAATGTGCTGTTTACCAATGCCTATTTTGATGACTTTGAGCAGATTTTGTTTGCAGGTATGCCTGGTACTGTGTGATCGCCCGGGGAGCAATGCGATACGATGAGCAAAACCTCAGCTCTACATTTGCTTTTCCTCCTTTGCTTTGCGGCGCCTGGGTTTTGATGTCTTGCTTCTCAGAAGGCTTGACGGTAGTAATAACGGAAACAGCAAAAAATGTCAGCTTGACTACTGTCTGCGTGTCGGCACTAGTCCAGGGAGTTTCAAAGGGATGTTTTATTGATTCTGTAATTGCACAGTAGAATGGACAAACTGAACTGTACCTCAGGGCAAGGAAAGCCCCTGTCTGAACGGCATCTGTTGGATGTATGCGCTGCTGTAATTTGGGCAGGGAGTGCTTGCTGGGCGGTTTGAACCAGGGGACTGAAATCTTGGCTTAACCCTTTCGTTGTAGGCAATGGAAACGCCGGTTTTGCCTTCTGATCGCACCCTGGGAGAAAAATCCGCGCTGGGGGTCCCTTTTGGCGCTGAAGCCACTCTTCGGGGCTTCGCTGGGATTTATGCCAGCGTTGCTTTTAAAGGGAAATTTGGCCCATGATCTTTTCCCTGGCATTATCCCTCCAAGTATTCCCCTCCTCTGGGATCCTGAGCCCACAGTATTATAAATTGCAGTGTTGCCTCACTTGCAAAATCCACTTCTTAACTGAAAAACTGGTCTTGATCTCTTATGAAATAAACCTGCGTTATAAGGCTTGTGCCTGGGAGCTGGTAACTTCCTCTAGCATGAGCTGATCACTTTCCAAAACTGAAGGAGTGGACTGAGCTGTTTTGCTAAAACAATTGCAAATTAAATTTGTAAACTTTTGCTGTTGCCATATTTTTTCACTGGCATGCTGTCTGTGTGCTGTGTCTTTAATTTGGTGGTAACACAAATCAATTAGGCTAACCCATGGCAATTCAAAAACTGTGGGGGGAAAAAAATAAAATATACTGTCTCGACTTGATACGTGGGTGCCCAGGGTTTCCATCCCAATTATTCTCTCTTTTCTCTTAGCTAGCTAGAGCTGGGTGTCCCAGTAAAGAGCAGTGCTTCATCCCCAGGGCAGAGCTCACAAAAACAAGGGGTAGAAAGGCAGCGTGGGAGGAAACACTGTCCAGCCTGCCTCCCTCGGAAGGACTGTAAGTTTGGCTTCTGGGTTTCACCATTTCAGGATTGAAGGAAGAAAGAGCCAGAGCGATGTGGGGCCAGGGAGGGCGATGTGCCGGGACTGGGAGGGTGGCAGCGCACCCAGGAGCACCCAGCTGGAGCTGATGCTCCGCAGGCTTCCAGCAGATGCCAGCGGTTTGTGAACCAAACCCTGATCTTGGAGTTTCCATTGCTCTTAATTCTGGCCATGAGTAGGTCATTGTCTTCCTGACATTGAATAGACAGATGGGTCTGAGTTTAGAGGGTGAGATGCTGGTTTTTTTTGGAAGTTGTGCAAACCTTTAATGTGTTGTTTTGAAATCTTGATTTTAAACGCAATGCTCTTTCAAAGCAGCTTGCTGGGAAAAACTTGCAGTGCAGTTCTGTCCGGTACTGGATTTTAGTAGATTTTACAAGAAAGTGCTGTATTAAATGAAAGAAGATGTGCACTTCACTTTATTATTTTTGTTGTTGTTGTTGATGCTGCTGACCTTATTTATCTGGAGCCTTGCATGCTGTAATAACGTTCATAGACATAAATAGGCCCCTAATTGATATTAAGGATGTGGAGCACTCTGCCAGTTCCACAGAATGAAAAGTGAAGCTCATCTTCAGTGATGTGCAGAAATCAACTGGGGAAGATCCTGCATCTGGGATCTGTTCAGTTCCCTTCTGGTGGTTCAGAGGAGTGTAAATTGTATACTATCAGCAACAGCTGTACTTTGGGGCTTTTGCCAGAGGAAGAGCAGCTTTATTCTGCTTTGGGAAGAGAATGCCAGAGATTTGTTGATTAGTACAGGAGGAGAGCACTGCCCAGTGCAGCTGATACAGTGGTCTCAATATGTAATTAATCACAAATACACTTTGATAAAGTCCAAAACTCAGAGTCCTGTGAAAGAAGCAGTGTGACCTCAGTTTGTTATTTTGGGTGATACAGATTTTAATAGGTAGGTGAAAGATAGCTTATCTTTATCTAATTTTATATGAAATTCGCAGCCAAGGTATCGAAAGTCTCTAAGATCAGTAGCGCTGAGATTAGTCTGGACCCGTCGTGGTGTAAGGCGAGGGGCTGGCGAGCGCAGGTAGCATTGCTGCAAGGCTTGTTCTACATCAACCTCCTAATTTGGAGGTAAGCTTAATAAGAGCCGAATGGAAATTAAAATATCAGACTATGAACTAATAGTTTAACATTTGGCTGAGTCTTTATCACCTTCCTCCCCCAACTCTGACTTTTGTCAGATTGCTCATAATTTCAGTCTCAGTGATCTGACTCTCTGTTGTCTTTTTTTTTTTATAAGAATGGTGAGGTGAGTGTGACTGAAAATACAGAATATGCACTAATATTTCCTGTGCCACATCAGATCACCAAAATGACTAAAGAACATCCTGAAAGCTAAAATTCTCAGCATGTATTTTCTGTCAACACTAACGCTGAAGTGGAATTGTCCCAGCCAATCAGACACGGGAAAAACACTGACTTACTGACCCAGAAAAAGCTGTATTTCCCAATTTTTTCCAGCATCTCCACTCTGGTTGACACGGAAATGTGGCCAGGGATCTGGAGTAACACAGTGCTTGGAAACCCCAAAGACGCTCCAGGCACATTGATGAGCGTGTTAGGAGAACCGGTGCAGAGTCCTAAGGGTAGTAGCTATGGGATGCAGGCATTTTGCCAAAGCTCTGCTGAGTATATCTCTGCCTTGCTGATAGAAATCATTCATGCTTTTTGCAATGACTGTTGCAATAGTATCTGTAGCTGGTTTTGTGATGCCTGGAGTCCATTGACGACTGCTTGCAAAAAATAAAAAAATATAAAAGGCTTGTGGAGTTTACCAAGTAATTGCTTGCTGGGTACTTAACAGCTGCTCAGCAACGTTTTCAAGAGCATCCTAGTCCTGCCTTCAGAAAGATCTTTGATGGAGACGTAGTTCTCTGGAGTTGTTTTAATTAACTGTGGGCTCCCCACAGCCTATGACATTTCTGAAAACTGCTTGAATGCCCAAGGAGGGTTGTGGCTGAGAGCAGCCCGCGGTGTCAGGAGAGCTGCTGCTTTGCTGCGTAGGGCAGGAGCTGGCCCGAGGGAGCGAGCCGGTACGGGCTGCGCGGCGTGCAGCAAGAGGGCATCGCAAGCTTGGGCGAGCTAAAGCGTGCGAGAGTCCAGCCAAAAGGAGACCCCGTGCGGTTCCTCAGGTCTCAGATCTCCTGTTTTCCCTTCTTCACTCCCTTCTCCCTTGGGACCAAGGCTGCCAGGCAGCTGGCTGTGTGTGCTTTGGTGCGAGACGGGGTTTGGGTGCTCCAAGCCGTCCTTCCCCCGAGACCAGAGGTGACCTTAAAGCGCATCTCCACGCAGTCGCCATCCTCATCGCAAGGCATGAGCATCTCCCTTATTGCACTGGGAACGCTGATGATCAGGTAGATGGCCAGGCAGCTGGAAAAGCGCCAGCTGCCTTTGTGGGCAGCATCACCAAAAGCAGCAGAAAGTAATGGGTTTTGGGCCAGGCACCGAGGGTGGTGCTGGACCCTGCCTGTGGGGCAACCGCAGGTGTCAGCATCTGTCGATGCACAGACCTCAGGTAGCTGTTTGAGCTTACTGCTTTTTTGGTTTGCTACCTTTTTTTAAAAAAAAAATAAAAAAAATCCCACATTAATTTAATTATTTCTGTTCCTGGAAATTTCTGTTCAGGATTTGATTGTAAGAGCTGGGTGTCTGGAAGATTAATTGGTCCTTTTGGACTGCAGATGGACCGTTACTATTTTATAATCATCGGCAGTGGTTGTAGGGAGCGAGGAAGGATGCAGTAAAATACAGCGATGCTGACAGTGTAGAAATACTGCATCTTCTTGCTGTTTGATATTTTGATAGAAACCTTTTATCACTTTAAAAACTGGCTGCGTATCAATATGGTATGTTAAAAACAGAAGTAGGAAACTGCAGGCTTTTAATTTGTGCCATTTGAACCCTCTTACCTTGGATGAATGTGGTGTGTAAATTATAGTTCCCATGAGGTAAAAATCAGTCAAATGCTACTTAACCTTTACTCTGCCATGTTTCGTGTTCCATTTGTGCTTAAGAGAATACGCGCGTATGCTTTCATCTCGCTACCGTGCAAAATCATCCTTAGGGTTCCCGTAACGACACAAAATGTCTTTAAATTCGGATTCAAGGTGAGCAAAACTGCTGTCGTCTTAGAGATCTTACGGCTGAAGTGGTTTCAGAAATTTTGTTTACCCTTCAAAGGTGAGGAGCTGGAAGAGGTTATTTTTCGTTCAGCACAGCCGCAGCGATTGCTGCTGTTGACGGTGTACCTGGCGCATAAGTTAATACCATGGTTTCTATTATAACTGGTTTATTTGCATGGTTATGTTTGTGCTGGGTATTCATGTCTTAGATCAGTATTTTCCAAAGTTCGTCTCCTGCAAAATATGTTGGTTTTGTTTTTTTTCTTAGCTGTTTCAAGAAAAAAATATTCAGCCCTTTGAGTTGTTTAATACAGAAAGCAGCTTCTCTCCATGATAATTTCCTAGTAAAAGAATCGGAAATTTGTCAATTTTGATGCTTGACATGCAAAATACCTGACCCAGAAGCCACTAAATTTCCTAGAAAAAGTTTTCTTCAGACTTGTGTGTCTGGATCAGGTTTATGGTTCTCAGTGAAGCCGCGCTTACATAATTTACTAAATGATATTAATATCTAGTCTGAAAAAAGCACCTTGCCACTATTTAGAGACGCTTAACTCTTCTACTTTCAGAAGGGCAAGTTTTTCATAATAAAAAGCAGAAAAGAAATTCAAGATGTTTTCCCCGTGAACATTTGCATTTGAAAAAAAACACAACAACCCACCAGTGAAAGAAGAAAATTGGGGAAATGAGAAATTTTTTGAAAATAGCCGACTTAGAGTCTGTACAATATTTGCATTCTGTTAATTCAAGGGTTCTTGCAAAATAAAAAAAAAAGTTCTCTCTTCACTGGTGAGCTGTAGTGATTACAGTGGAAACAGATGTGCTGCTGTGCTGGGAACCCGGCTCACAGCAGACTGAGTGCCTCTAGCCAAACAGTAGCTGCAGCAAGAGACGGGTATTACACTTTCACCCCCGACACCCCTCGTTCTGCTCACCTACCTACACTGGAGATTTCAAACTCTAACTGAGTATTTAAAAATAATATTTTTAACGCATGGGGTTTTTTTTGTTGTTTTTTTTTTTTTTTAAGGAAATTAAGTTCTCTCTAACATTACATGGTTCGAACAGCAACAGGGAAGAGAAATGCACAAGTTGGTGTGGTTTGTAATGCTTAACTTGGCTGCACTGGGTATCTTATATATTTAATTATATACATTTGATACCGTATAGAAATATTATTAAATTTCACACTTAACAGGGACAAACAAATCTAAGAAATTTATTACATATGTGCAGTGTGACAAAATAAGAGCTCGTAGAGGAAATTTTTGCTTTAAACAAGCTTAGCTTTAATCATAATGATTCATGTATACAGAATCGAATCCTGTGTGTTTATTTTAATTCCTTTTTTGCTCATTCATAAGGCAGAATTCCTACTGATGTCCATGACTGGGAATCTGCAGGTGTTCAACTGAGTAGAAAATGAGTAAAAATGGAGGAAAGACCATGAGAATTGGCTTTTTTTGTGTGTGTAAGTGTGCTTTGAATAAATAAAAAATACTTTCAACTGCATAGAAGCAGGGAGTGAGAACCATGTGCTGGATTGCATTTCTTCTCCACAGCCTTTGTAGGCTTTGGAGAGTTTTTGCAAACAGTCCAGCTGGTGTATTTTATCCCTAATACGGAGTGAGAGGGTTGATCAAACTGCACGCTACTTCAGGCCAGAAACTTTTTGTTGTGGCCAAAAAAAAGAAAGGAAGGAGGCGAAGTAGGAAGGGACTCGGAAAGCCTGAAGTATACTCGTATAACCCTTAGGAAACAGTGCTGAGTATTCTTATTCATAGAGCTGAGAAGAAAAATGAAGATTAAATGTAAATAGTTCAGAACTGCTTCGATTTAAAGAGGTTTAAGTAAATGTGAGCTCCATGTATAAAACAAAATAAAACATGCTTGTAAAGTGTGTGTTTTCAGGGTTTGTGTTAGAAGCAAAAGCCTAGCTGACTCCATGCGGTTGTCAGATATGTAAATAATGAAACTACAAAGTATTACTTTCACTTGTGGACAGTCCCTAATTTTCCCCCAGCCTCTCCAAAAGCCTAAACAAGAATAGAAAGAAGTTTCAAATGTGAAAAAATGAAACTTGCTGTTTACTGATGCTTCAAATATGAAAACAGACAGCGATATGGGGAAGTAGCTGGTTCCGGGGAATGGCGCGGGACAGAGTTTGTCCCTTTCTAGGGCAGCGGTTCAGCCGACCCCCTTTCGGCAGCGAGGATAAACCATTGCTGTCGCCCAGCGTGTTGGTACCTTCACAGCTCGGTGCAAGTCCCGTTCTGCACAGACTGGCACGGAGCAGGGAGCATCGGGTGATGCTGTTGTCAGTGATCTTCATAAAGGACTCGGTAGTTACGGAAAATCCTTAATTGTGGGGGAGAAGGCAGCAGCTGAGGGATAGGTACCCAGAATGTGCCATGAGCATCAGGGCACCTGGAGATCCAGTCTGGGACTTTCAGTCTCTTTCTGTGTTGCTAATAACATTTGCAAAGGGAAAAATCACTCACAAAAAACTTTACCATGAACCACTCACAGGCACCGGTAACAGCAGGGAACTACTGAGCTTGTGGTGATACGCTCTTTGAGGGGATACTGTACTGGGACAAAGGTGGTCTTAAAAATGCAGTGGACTGGGAATCAAGTGCTCTGGGTTCCCTGCAAAACCGAGTGTAAAACTTCACTGCAGGTCTTTAAGAACTTTCATTGGGGGTGATGTAAGAGCATAAAGCATTTTTGGATGAAGAACTGTCAATGGATTTTTTTGGAAGAAGCCGTACAAGGAAAAACATTCTTGATTTTTATTTGTGACATGTCTGAAAATAACCCTGCAGCAGAACAGCTACGTTAAGCACAGATCAGTGATGAAATGAACAACTTTAGTCATATTATTTTTCTCCTGTAAATGTTTTGTTCCACTTTGCTTGTTGAAGTACCATTTCAGCTGAGCTCGTCTGTGTGCATAGACTGGATAGTAATGAAGTTGGGAAATCATTTGACCTTCTGATCTGTGTAATCACCAACAGGGACACATTGCAATATTGGTATGACAGGGCTTTAGGTGGTTTAGTAACGTAAATGAGGCTGGTAACATGAGCTCACTGTATTTTTCAAATATGCTTATTTTCTCTAGCAGTTTCCTAAGTATTACACATAAGCCAGCTATGCAGCTGGACTGGAAATGCCTTCTGGAGCTTTGCAGTTGACTGTGGATTTTGTACGTTGGAAAGCTGAGAGACTGTGTTCTGAATAACGCACCCCCTATGAAGGAATAAGTATGCTCTAACATTTAAAGATCCTTTCGATGGCTCCAAGAGAAGGGTTATGGTGACAGAATTCCAAGTTCTGTGGCCAGGGCAGTACCCCTTGGCAGAGGTGTGTAGCCACGTACGTACAGTAAATGCAGCGATCTTTGAGCATCTTGGTTATTTTGGGAAAATGTTCAGACAATACATCAGTCTAGTTTTGAAACAGCTTCAAACATTTTACCACTGAAACCTCTAAAGCAAATGTTACAGAACATGCAGCTTGTCTGTTTATCTTCTCTAAGACTATGTGAAGTCATATGTGAAAAGCGATAAGAATCACAGTATCTCCTTTGGTTGCTCAACATGAGAAGCTGATGAAGAGACAGTCATCTAGAAGACATTCTTCAGAATAGCTGCAGAACAGATAGGCTTGCTAGGTCTGTCTCTGTAGAGAAATAAAGGTGGGATTGTAACCCAGGTAGGTAGGTATGGTCTGTTTTAAACCTGGCCTAGGAAAAGCGAGGGCTTTGGTTCGGTTTAGCCATCAAACCCATCTTTCCAGGGCTCCCGGAGTTTGATCGCTACCCTGTGCTGATGTCCGTGCTGCTGTTCCTTTTTTACAGTTGCTGTCCCAGGGGTCGGGTGGGTTGTGTTCCTCGCTGCGTGTCTGGCAGTGATGGGTGGGAAAGCTCACCGGTCCTGAGAGCGTTCACGCTGGTGCTCCTCCACCCTGGCAGCTCAGCAGGCATGTGAAATCAAACATGCATAAAGAAAATTTACCAAAAGGTAAAGAAAGGTTGATTCCTACTCCTTACGTGGTTCCCAAGGCAGACTAAAGCCCCTGTACCAGTAAAGTGGTGGTTTTTTATGGATGAAGTGGGTTCTGCAGAAGCCCCACGGCAGAGCCTGGCAATAGGAGACCAATACATTATTCTCAGTTACTGTCATTCCACCAGGGAAGAGATCATCATCTTCTCTTCTGGGGAGCTACGAGGGTCCAGTGAATTCGACTAGAAAAAGATCCCTCCCTTTTTTCTTTTTCCTACCCCTTATACAGTCATAAAGCATCTTTTGTATATGAACTCGCTTCACGCCTCCTGTGAAGGTACAAATACTAAGGAAATGGATAAGACTGAAGTGGAAAAGAAGAGCATGTAAATCATTCTTCATAACAGAAATACAGAAAACAAATGTTCTCGAGTGCTTGAGTGTGAACTAAACTGAGGACAGAATTTAGGCATAAAGCTGTACTCCTTCCTGAGGCAGGGAGAGCCTCAGAGAACGAGGTTTCTCCATCCCACGAGGTGCCTTGAGAAGCTCTGTGGTCCCGCGAGCGTTGCAGAGCACCGGCTGTGTGTGGAGCAAAGGGCCTTTCGTTGTTCCAGGGACCCAAGGCCGGGCCTGAGCCTGGTATTCAAATTCCCTTTGCCTGAGGTAACGAGAAGTGGCTTATTCCTCTTATTATGTGTTTTAAGTAATAATTTGCAATAGCTAGGCTATTCATTACTGGACTTACTTTTTTTTGACACTTTTAGAGAGGTGGCATATAAAATATTTTAATATCAACAACACTGTTTCTTTTTTTAATGATAACTATTATTTTTTATTAATATTATTATGCTAA
Source organism: Haliaeetus leucocephalus (assembly GCF_000737465.1). Lineage (NCBI taxonomy): Eukaryota > Metazoa > Chordata > Aves > Accipitriformes > Accipitridae > Haliaeetus > Haliaeetus leucocephalus. The sequence goes on from NW_010972438.1 coordinate 5,354,400, forward strand.
GTAAAACAGTTGAACCGATTTCAAATTGACTTCTATGCTACAAAATCCATATTCATGCTCTTGGAGTGGTTGAAACCCCAGCACGTTCTCCTGTGTACAAGTATGACCGGTTGACGGGCGGTTGTACAGAACAGCGTTGTGGAGGGGTGACTGTCAGCCCCGGCTGCGTGAGCTGATGCAGTTTTGTGTAATGTAATGGTGGGGAAGAGGTAGTTGGAGGATGTCGGGTTGCTGACAGGGAAAAGAGGACAGCGGTGGAGCTGAGGTTCTTCAAGGAGACCCTTAAATCATGGGGTAACATGAGGGATGGGATGTGCACAGGCAGCAGGGAAAGCATCTAAGAAAGGGGGTGCAGCGAGACAGGTAATCCTTGCAGTAGCATCCAGGTGACTGGGATCCTTTTCATTATGGTTTAACCAGCCCTGTGGTGCGCTAAAGCCAATGGGAAGTGCTCACATGAAGATTTTTTTTTATTTTTTTTTTCTGGAACTGTTTCGCTGGTGTTTATGATCTGACAGCAGTAATGAGTCACTGTATCAAAGTCGCGGCCAGGAAAGGGAAAAAAAAAAAATGTATATACCGAATGCTGAATGTCGTGGACTGATGCTGCATATGGCAACACAAATAAAAGCACTGTATGGTTAATGGTGTGAAATTTGGCTCTGTACCTGTATTCGCAGAACATACATGCTTTAAAAAAATCTTAACAACTAAGATGATCTATTATTATTTCATTCGTAGGAGTAAAACGGGGGGGGGGGAAGATCCTCTTGGTCTTAGCCACATGTGTTGAATTTTGTAGTAACCTCCAAAATGATGGGTTGCGGAAAGATGAATGTTTTTCAGTTTCTGAAGTTCTTAAGTATTGCCTTAGACCTATGATTTACAAGTAAAGATGTCTTTTACTTTTTGTTGGCATGGCTGTGAATGTGGTCACTGGTTTTTTTTTTTCCACTTCTCTGCCTTTTTGACAACCAGCTGGCAAAAGTGGATTCAAAATTGGAACAAATAGTCCCAGGTGTTACAAGCTTCTCTGATCCCTTTGCCCATATTTAATCTAATCTCAAATTAAATGGATATTATTGATTAGATTCCTTTCAAATGTGTATGGGTTACTCAATGTGTGGCGAAATGTTATTCTTCTCTTGTGTGAGTGGAGCATAAAAGGTGAAAGTATACAATTAATTTGCCTGCAGTTTCTTGAAAATTGTATGCTGGATTTCTGTGAACGCACTGTATGGAACAATATTTCAAGCAAATTATTGTTATTTACTATGGATTTTGCCTGAATATTTAAAGTCAACAATTATGCTTCCTTTTGGTACTTAATGGCTTTTTATTTTTAGAAACCTGGCCAATTCTTTCTCCGAGTTGGTGGCCCTAATACTGATCTTCAGAAAGCATTAAGTAGTGCACAGAGTGTAACTTCGTAGCACTGTTATTTTACTGCATCAGTGACTATATACATAAAGTTGTAAGTGTTGATAAATTTGGGGGGGACATTAGTAGCAAGTTGCAGAGCCCATGGCACGGGTGGGAGTCCGTTGCAGGGTAGTTGCTGAAGCTGGACTGGTGGATGGTGGCTTACGTGAGTGACATGGATGGGGTTGACTCCCTCCTTTGTGGCTGCAGCCCATGGGGTAGGTACCACTCTCTGAGAGCAAGGTTTCCAGCTGCGGCACAGCCAGCCTTGCAGGCAATCTGTTATAAATCCCAGTAAAGGTAGCGATGTCCCCCCCTGCCCTCCCCACAAATGCACAAAGAAAATCCTGAGGTCTTTGCAGGCGTTTTGCTTTCTTGGGGCCCCTTTTCCTTCACGTTTTAATTGAATAAGTGCCACCAGTTGGATGGTCCTTGAGCGATAGAGCGTTTATTGTGCTAAGAAAACAGAAAGGCTGGCGCAGATGGGGTCCTTGTGTTTTCCTCTGCCTTGCCACTATTATGTGATTTTTCCAGTCCCAGCCATCTTTGGATCTGCCTGGCACATGCCTGCCCCAAGTACGTGTGAGCTGCAGTGGTGACCATCTCTGCTTAAGCATCACCACGACCTCCCTGAGGTCGGCATTAGCCTCTGCTGGGTACTGCCCCACCAAATTAAATTCCCTGAAAAAGCCGCTGGAGTGGCTGTTGCTATCGGGGTGAGAATCTCTCACCCATTTTCAAGACAAAAGATGCAAGATAGAGGGTTATTAAGCAGGTGTGTGCATTATAATGGATGATTTATCTGCTTAGTATAGACCATCCCCATGGTCACTTAACTGCGAGTTCATTTAGGCTTTTGTTAAATGCATTAATTGGAGGAGGGAATGTCCTTGATTCATTGCATTGGATTAGACAGGCAAACCTTGAGGTAGTCTTGTCTTTATTTCTTGATTGCAGTTATATAAATAAAATTGCAGTTTCCTTCCTGCAAAGAGTTCCTTTCAACAACGAGCTCTCTTCTCCTGATGTGCAGAGAACTGTGTTTATGGTGAACTGCAAAACAAGATTTGGTAAGCGAAATCTTTTCTACCTGGAGACTTGATCCATATGTCAGAAACTGGTTTTCAAGGCAAGGAGTGGAATATTGGATGGTCCAGGAGTCTCAAAAAAGCTCAAGGTGTGTTGCAAATCAACAAGTAAGAAATAAGTGTTGTCTTGAAAGACCTTGGGTTTCGGTTCCCTTTTGAAGGGTAAAACAGTACATGCAAGGTTGAAAAATGTCAGAGCAGTCACCTATATCAGCAAGTAAATTGGAAACCAGCAGTGATAAGATATTCAAAGAAGCATGGAAGTTACTGTCCTGGGCATAATGTAGTTTATCTGACCTGTCAGTCAGGTTCACTGGGCAGTTTCAGTCGCGAGGTGGGACTAGCTAGTTCTGTGAGAACGAGACCTTCATTTGAATTCATCAGCGAAGCCTGGCAAGCGTTACAGGCGTCAGTGCTTCTTCTGGCTGTGTCTGCAGAAAACAAAGAGATGGTTCGTGGGTCTTGGAGTCCAGACTGAGAAGGAGCGTGGACGGGGCCTTCTGGAGTTTACTTCTGTAGAGGTTTCTCCTCCAAGATACCCAGAGCTCCTGTAGGGCCATGAACACCTTCGCTTCTCACTTCTTTATTTAGTTGTGTTTGGGAAGCTCCAAGGCCATACAGGAGCAGGCTGGGTCAATGCGGTTCTCCTCCTCTCCCTGTAAGAGAGTGCAAGATAAAATATTTGAAGCTTGGGATGAGGGCTCAATCCAAGGAACACTATGGAGCTAGCTGTGCTCCTCACTCTGCACCTTCTCCCAGTACAGCCTCTCTAGGTCTGGTCTGTATTTGGGTTTCTAAGGTAAAAATGAGAAAAAAAAGTGACTCCGCCAAGGTGTAATGTTAAACTATTAGTACTGGGAAATTTAGAAACTATTTGTTTTTCTGGGGGCAGTTTTCAGCAGGGTTTCCTTAGCTGCACATGCATGCTTTTAATCGATGGCTAGGGTGTTTTTGGAAATTATCTACAGCTTTGCACTCCAGGTCAGTCAGGCTGTCGCGCCAGGTCAAACGAAAGTCTGTCTTCTCACTTTTTAAAAGTGCCTAAATGTAAGCAAAAGGTCCTTGTAACCCTTGTTAAGGATAAAAATCCAGCCCGCATTTTCCTGTAGAGGCACGTTTCTAACCACTTTATTAGTAACCTGAAGCTGTTTGTCTTGAAATCTTCCTGTTTTGTCCAGTAGTGACTGTTTGCTCACTTCATATTTTTCCAGAGAAGGTGTTTGTAGGTGATTCAGAGCAGAACAGGCAGTTTGATCGATTCACCCCTGCTTTCATACGCTGTTAGTTTTAAGTTTGCAAAAAAAGAATGGAGGAAAGGAGGAAAAAAAGAACAAAAAGGGGTTGAACCACCCCCCCCTCCCCCCCCCCCCCCCCCATGGTTTAGGTGAAAGGCTTTCAAAGAGTAATTCCTCAGTGCCTTTCTTCCACTATTCTTGCAGGCCTATGGGAGATGCGTCCTACCTACGTGCTCTACCCATCAGTTGTGTGTGTTGCAAGAGCATAAGATCCTTTCCCTGCAGCCAAGTGCTGCTCCCCGGTAGACAGCAGCAAGCTCTGCTGACGTTAGCCTATTGAATTTCTCTATTATTATTTTTTCTTTTTCCCCCCTTCTCTCCCATCTTGCCTCAATCCTTTTATCTCAGCCTTGCGTTTGCTTATTGCCAAGCCTTGGGACGGTGAGATCCCTAGGAGGTAAGGGTTAATGTTGTTTGTTTGTAGAAGAAGGGTGGGGAGTGCTGCAGCTAGGCTGAGATAAAAGGTACCACCGGGAAGTGGTTTTCTTGGCTGAGGAAGGTAGAAATGCTTTTAGCCTTGTGACCCAGTTGACTGGCTCCAAGCTCCACGCTGCTGCGAGGTAGCGAGCCTAAGGGCAAGGGCTTATTCTGTGGTTTTTGGTGTGGAAGAGTTTCCCAGGAGCTAGTGTATAATTTTCACTCAAAGGCTTGTCTCCATTATTCACACAAAGAAAGTCCTTTTGTTCTGGCCCCTCATCAACAGTCCTTGTCTGAAGTTTCCCCACAGTGCCCAGCCAGCGCTGCTCGGTTCTGTGGGCCTGTGGCCGGCTACATAAAACTTGCATGATTTGGAGTTTCTCTCCAAATAAGAGTATTTTTGTCTAGGTAAGCACCATGCAGTATCATGTACTCCTCTTCCTCTGGGCCGAGGCATCATTTTTCTCCCTGGGACTCTGCAAAATTCCAGTGCTGAATGGGTTTTCACTGCACAGCCCTTGGCATGAGCACAAAATGGGTGAGGTACCACCTAAAGCATTAACTCGGTTTTTTTTTTTGAAAGTATAGGAATTGAACTGGGTCATCTTTAGATTCAACTGCCTGCTGTCAGGCCTGACTGTAGCTCTCCCATCCACCCTGTACCAGAGCAGGCATTTAATCCAGGATGTATCTGCAATCATTCATAGCGTCTCTGCTGCCTAACGGTCCGCTGTAAGAGGGATGGTTTTGGTGGAAACTTTTCTTCCTCCAGGTTATGCTGTCAGTGAGCTAGTTGGTCTTTCTAGCGTGAATTTTGCCCTTCTGGAGGTACCTCGGCCAGGTAAGGAGTGGAGTGATGCTCACCAGGATGACGGCTAAAAGTAGGTGAAGTTTTGTAGTCACGGTTAACAGGAAACGGTGGAGACTGTAACAAACCAAGAATGAAAGCAGGAGTGGGTGTTTGGATATCTTGAGAGATGGTTTTCCTTTGGCGGGATGAGGGGGTGGGGAATACACCGGGCAGAAGAAGGTTCAAAGATTGACAGATAAACTTTCCAGAATGGCACCTGCACAAATCTGGGGCACCGTAGCTCTGGCTGGTGTAGTAGAGCTGATGTCATGGTGCTGTGCGTTCGTTCAGTGCAGTTCTTTGGGGTCCTTTGTGCAACTGGTTTTCACAAATGCAGAAGGGAAATTGGGCCTCTCTTTTGGGTAATACAATAACGCTTTCTGAAACAACGTTTTTGTGTGTTACGGGTGCTTAAGGAGCCTCATGTTTATTTTACACCACAGGGATTCAGAGAGCTGGTTGCCAAAATATGGCAACCTGCTGGAATCCAGGTCTTTCTGAAAAATGCCCAAACCTGTGTTAGCTTCTGTGGGGGACCACCTCGCTTAGTGTTGGCGGGGATAATAATCCTAAAGCATGTGCTGCTAAATGAGGAGTGGTTGGTTTGGAAATGTAAATAAATGTCATTATTGGATTGGCTACACAAACATAAAGCGATCGGCAATACAAACGAGCAGCCTTTTGGGTGGCTTGCAGCTTTCTTGAGCTACGTCTCCGTTGCTCAGCGTTGCACGGCAAAAGCGGTGGGTCTGTGGAGGAAAGCAGCTGGTGCCATAGACCTGGCATCCACCCCGGGAGCTTTCCAGGGGTTTGACACTGGCCCAGACTTGATCCGGTCCTGTGGATTGAGAGCCCGGCTCTGAGCAAGGGCTCAGAGGGATGGATGCTCCTGGAGCCGGTCTAGTTTCATCGGAGAGGAATCCAGTTGATGTTTGCTGAGACTGCTCCGTGATGTGAATTAAAGTGTATTAAGTGAAGCCTAATGCACTTTGTCCCAAAAGCACTCTCTGGATTTGAACTGAAATGGTAAAGGCACCTCTGGAGCCTGTCAGTGCAGTCAGACACCAGTCACTCTTCATGTGTGAATATTCCAGCATCTGAGCTGGTTTAAATGACACCTTTGTTCTGAGTGAACTCTTAAACTTCCCATGTTTATACTTAATCGCTTTTAGAAAATTCCTAAACGGTAGAAGAGCTATTTCTATTTGTGGCATGCTGGTTTCCAAGCCATACAGGGTACAGAGATGAGTTTCCTAAATTCTTTCCAATATCAGATTTTCTTCCTCACTTTTTCCTTGCTAGTGTAAATGTTCTTCTCTGAGATCTTTGATGACATAATATGTACTTACTTCTCAGAAAGAATCGCTTTCATGAAAAGTTAAAAAAATAAATATTATAATCAGTGAAGCATCATAAATAACTTTTATGTCTAAATCAAGCTATTAAAAGCTTTTTTATTTTTAAGTAGATAGGGGAATAAAATAGCTGTATAGTTCATAAAGTGGTATACTATTACTGCCTGCCGTGCCCATGAATTATGCCAGCTTTTTACACTTGTGAAGTAAAAAGCGGATTAGAACTGCGATCAATGTATTATCCTATATTTCTTATTGTGCATTATATTTCCTTTTTGAGAACCTTTGTAGACTAAATGGCTACTAATGACATAATTACAATTGTTTGTCACCACCGTAATGTGTGATTTCCTATCTCATCATGAAGATGTAAGTTAGATAAAGGAGGAGTTTTGGCAGGAAGACAAAGTGCAGTGATTTATTAAAGACCAGATGTGGTTGTTAAAAGCTTTTCTGCAGAAGGCTCAATTGAGTGATGTGAAATAGGAACGAAAGCTCCGAACACCACAGTCAGTGGTTCTTGGTGTGAGTGACACAGTTGCTCATAGGAGCATGACAAATTAGCGGCATGTTTTATTGTTGTGTACAAATTTATGTTTGAATTTAAACAGCATAAAAACTTCAAAATTGCTTATGTCACTAAAGTGGATGTTTAAAGGAAATAATTATGCTGAAACGGAGTGGATGACTTGAAAACCTTGAATTCCATGAAAACAGCTCAAGATCATGTTAAGTCAAAGAAATCTCAGGTTTTTGAAAGAAGAGGGGTTACTGAGGCGATTGACAACAATGAAAGCAAGTGTGGTGGAATATTAATAAGCCTCATTTTGATGCAGGCAAAATATCAGTGTAAATCAGCGTAATTCCATCAAAGTCAAGCTGAGGACTGGGTTGCCCGTATCCCCCCCACAGAGGCTGGTCTTCACGCATCCTTCCAGAATGGGTGGATGCTCCTAAGGAAGGAGGAATGTGCACAAAGCAGCTGCTGAGCACGGCCTTAACATCGTGTGCTGGCTGTGGGGAAGTAAGGGGCAAAGCCTAAGAAAGGGCAATTAAGGAGGAAATAATTTGTTCTTTGGCTCTGAACTTTTGCACTGAGCAGCTCGGGTGTGTTTGCAGAGGAGCTGCGGCCAGCCCCTGTCCCACGGGAACGTTGTCACAATGCTTTTCCCGGTCCTTATGCAGTGCCGTCTCTTTGCTTTTTTCGTTTTCATGTCTTGTTGTGCAGTCGGCTGTGGCTATGGCTTCTTTCCACCGCTGCGTCGGCAGCGCGCAGACCTCCCACTAACACAGGTCCTCCTCGGGACCTCGCGCTTGCAGGAGCTGTTTCAGGCTGCTCGCCCCATTGTTTCAGACCTGGGGCCAAGTGCTGCCTCTGGTTTATTGTCTGTACTGGCTTAATGCGTTTGAGGCATGACTGGTGTTGGCCTACTTACAACTGAAGTTGTGATGTACGCCTGTTTGTGTGTTAGATATAATACCGTTAATTACTGATCGTGATTGATGTTAATACTTGTGAAGAGATCAATAGTGATTGGGGACTTCTGAAGTCAGGACACCTTTCCTTGTCTTTTGTTGCTCTCAGCTATTACTCTGATCTAAACTTACAGAAGTCAAGGTATTCAGGCTGGGAGATGGAATCATAGCTTCAGTACCTCTTTTGCCCTTATTTATTTTAGGGGTCTTTACACTTACTTTGTCTTCTTGTGTCTTGCTTAGACATGTCTCGTGTCTTGCTTGCTAAACATGGCAGGTGGCTGATAGGTGGTGGGGAGAGAGCAAGAGAAATGTTCAGAGAAACAGCTTCTGATAAGCATCTGAAATGCTTATATACGTGTCTTGTCGTCTGGGAATTCTGCTGAAGTTTCATGAAATTGGTTTTACTTGAAGAGTTCAGTGCTGCTCTTGGTTAGGCACTTTCCTGGTTTTGCAGTTTACTGTGATGTTGGCTTCCACTGAAGCCGGTACGGCACAGGACGTTTGGAAAGAATATTAAAACAGAATACAACGTAATGCAGCATTTTTGTGAATCTCTCATCAGATTTTGGCCTAAGATTTTTGAAATTTTTTTTAATCATTATTTTATCTGAACTGGTAAGCCCATCCCCTTTTATGAATAGAGTTTAAGCTAACTTTGAATTTCCTGTCTTCCTGTTTAATCCAGACCTTTATCATAGCTAGCAGGCTAGGAAAAATACTATTGTCTCAAAGTCTGGGATAACCAAAAGTCCGGTTTGGACACATTCAATTTAATTACTTTAAAGCAGCATTTTTTCAAATGAGTTTTTGTTTTCTTCTGTCCTTTGTATTTATTTTTTTTTTTCCCCTGCTCCCAACACAATCAGAATGTTGTTATTTTCCAAATTAAATGTCTCCCCTGGCCTCTCCTGCCCCGCATCCTCTTTTAAGCCCCTCTTGCTTTCCTCTCCCACAGAAATACATTGTATTGCTACAAGCATCACAGATTCATTGTGAAAACTTCATGGATGGCATTTGAGTGATAGAAATGAAGTTGAAATACCAGTTCTGAATCGCCTTGTGCTGTTGAGCAGTGGCAGGCAAACTGATTAGTGTGGAGAAGTCTATGCTAAGAGAGTACAGCTAATGTTTCTTTGTTACCTGTGAGACTTCTGCCTCTGACTTTGGTTATTCTCAGGTGAATGGGCAGTCAGAACAACTGATTTAAAGACATGGAGGTCAAGGCAGCATCGTGTAAGCTCTCTGGTGGCTTCTTCTCATGGATGTCTTGGGTGTTGCAGTATCTTCTAGCACAGTCAGCTGGAGGCATCTCAGTCCTTGGATTCAAAAGGGCAGGAGTCGGACAAACTTGCCTCTCTTCTTAGTCAGGTTCACCAGCAACTGTCTTTTGGAAGGGATGGAGGTCTTAGTAGAATGAGAGAAGTTCCTTTTGACATGAAAGATAGCAGAAAGGAGTCGGTGGTATTTGGGAAGGTCTCAATAAGCAAAACCAACAAGGTGTCCACAAAAAAGTGCATTCTCTTTTTTTGGATATAGTCACCTTGTAGTCAGCAAGACATTGCCCCTCGCTGGAGGTGGAGACAGTCCACCTGAGGACGTGCAACTGGAAGCTCTTGTCTCACTGGTGTAGAGGAGAAGGCTGTTGGACTGCCTTGTGTTGCTGGAAAAACCCAAGAGGCCACGATGCTTCTCCAAGCGGAGGGAGTGCGGATGGGTAACATAGGAAGAGGTGTGGTCCTCTCTTTAAGCAGGACAAAGGGAACTGGTCATTTTGGTAGCTCCAGCAGGAACTTCCTAATGGAACATAAATGCTCACTCTTGTAGCCCCATGTGTTATCTCTGGGGTGGATGGGTTTTGGGTAGGGTATCCCAGACCTCCTGGACAAACCTCAGATCTCAAAAACTAAAGTAGTTTTTTTTTTTTTTTTTTAAAAAGTTTTATGACTGTTTGGTGCTCCTTCCACTGTTACAGAACTTTCACCTTATTTCACCTGATATGAGAAGAGTTGGTAAGAAAATGCTGCAAGTGGGAGGAATGGGGCCATTGCAGCTGGAAACAGGGCATTGCAGACACTACTGAAATGTTTAGCCCTGAATAATAGCTGCATAGAATTAATAAGGTTGGGTGAGAGTTACTCCTTTGGGCAAAATTTCCCTGAGAAAGGTCATTCATAGTATTCTCACTGCTTGTTTTTGCTTGTTTTGGTGTCCACTTCTGTGAATTTGGTAACATGCTTTGTGTGTAGAGCTTCTTAGCCGCGCTGAAGTGATTCTGTATAATTTGTATTCATTGTTAATTTTAGTAACTGCGCTGAGATTTGAATTACGCTAATCAACTTTTCTTGTAATTTGTATAATTTACATACTGTACACACACTGCAAATGCAGGACTCTAATGCAAAACAAAGTTTAATTAGTGTAACAGGGCTACATCAGCTTTCCAAGTGATTGATTTCTAAGCATGGAAGAGATCGGTAACAGATGAGAGCACTAAGATGTCCAGTGTTAGTGTAGGCTCCCGGTGGGCTTGAGACAAGTATAACCAGGACAACTATTTGTAACCAGCACTGTTAATCCATCAGTTGACCTGCCTTCCCCAAATATTTGAGTTGTGCTTAAGGAGGCACTGAGAAGTTTATGGATGTCTTGGTTTCTCTGGTTGCTTATGTAGCTTCCCATTGATAGAAGGGGTTGGAGGATGCTTCTCCGTGAGTGTGGTGTTCATCAACTGCTCAGGTCCTCCTGTCCTGTCTCTACCAGCGTATTCCATCTTACAGATGTTTCTCTTGCTCTGTGGAACTGAGTTCCCCTCCTGATGGACTCGTGGCCGTTGATGTTCAATGATCTGGCTGTGAATGGCGTACTGTTTTGGAGACAGAGTTTGAAATTTGATTGTTTGAGTTACTTGTGGTTCCTGCCTTTTAACCTAAAATCACTCACTTAGTACTTGTGATTTTACTTTCTTAGTCTTAAAACAACTAGAGAAAGAAATACACTTTTATGGAAAGACCTCTGCAGTGAAACAGAGAGGAGACAGACTGGTTACATAAAGGCAATGAAACTGTTCGTTTGACAAAATTTTGACAGATCTAGAAAGCAAAAAACTTGGGGCAAGAACAAAATAATTTTGCCTTTCTTGGTTGAATGTGCTTCAGTTCCTGCAATCTTGGATGGCATCTGCAACAAATGAGAATCTGGTGAGCTTTACATTCAGTTCTGAAATTTTTTTTTTTTTTAAAAGAGTATTGATCCTTCAGAGCAAATAGGTTTGTCTTAAAAAAGAAGTCCTTAGGTGAATTAACAGATGCAACACT